>NW_010393895.1:26521-29038 GCF_000710305.1 Buceros rhinoceros silvestris
GACCTCTCTGGGCAGCTTGGACCAGGGCTCCCTCACCTCACAGCAAAGAGGCGTTTCCTCCTGTTCAGACAGAACTTCCTGGCTTCCAGCGTGTGCCCATGGCCCCTTGTCCTGTCACTGGGCACCACTGGGCAGAGTCTGGCCCCTCCTCCTGACCCTCCTTTAGCTATTGATGACACTGATGAGGTTCCCTCTCAGGCTGCTCTTCTCCAGCTGAACAGCCCCAGGGCTCTCAGCCTTTCCTGGTCACAGAGATGCTCCAGCCCTCTCCACTGGGCTCCTCATCTCTCTGGAACTGGGGAGCCAGCTCTGGACACAGGACTCCAGACATGGCCTCACTGGGGCAGAGCAGAGGGAGAGGAGAACCTCCCTCAATCTGTCAGTCATGCTGACATTCTTCATGCGCTCAAGGAGACCATTGGCCTCTTGGCCACGAGGCCACTGTGCTGGCTCGTGGCCAGCTTGTCCACCAGGACTCCCAGGACCTTCTCTGTGGAGAGAGAGAGCTGCTTCCCAGCAGCTCCATGTGTGAGCCGTGGGGGAAAAACAAGTTTTGGGTGTTGCCTTGAACTCTGAATGAATGGCTTGTCTTGCTGCTGCTCAGGTACCCCTCTAACATGGTGTATCAGAATGGCAGCATCGGCTCGAACGAAAGCATGGATGGGAACTGCTACCCGCCACCGCCGCAGCCTGACTCTATTGTGCCACCACCTCCTTCATTCCCAGATGACAGCCTGCCTCCACCCCCGGCGGAGTTTAGGTAAGCCTACGGGATCCCTTCTGTCAGCGGGGAGTGGGAGGTGGTGTAAAAGGATGACAGGAGACGGGCTGAGAGAGTTCAGCATCGCTCCCCAACGGGGGTTGTATGGGCACCAGAATGCTCCAGTCTGGAGGGGAAGTGCAGCTGCAGGCAGGGCCGGAGGCACAGGCAGTGCAGCGCCCCGTAAATCCTAGCTGCTGCCGGCATTACCATGCAGACAGGCTTGGGCAAGAGCTAGACCAGCCCCATTGCACTTGCAAGAAGGGTTAATGGTTGGGCTCTGTTGCAGAGGTGTTCCAGAGCAGGTAGACTCATGTTCCTGATAGAATTGTGCAAAAAATGGCATTTTTCGCCTCTTTTTTATTACCATTTGCCCCACGATCTTTGGCAAATGCATGACATGGGTGCTGAAGATGTAGTTAAAGGTGAAGGGCTTGAGCACACCAGCTGTCTTCTTCCCAGAGACTTTGGTGCAAGTTCTGGGCAGCTGCTTTTTATGGGATGAAATGGTGACATCCAGTCACCTCCAGAGAGGAGAATTATGGTCCAGCAGTGGCTCAAGACACAGCGGGGGAAACAAGAGAGTCGCTTTGGGTTTTTTTTTAAGGCAGTAAATCAGAGTCAAGGCTGTGTTAGCTTGTCTCCATCTTACCAAAGACAGCAGTGCTGCAGAAAAGGCTCTTTGGATGTGTCGGAGAGACCAAGGACTCCGCTCTGCAGCACGTTCCTCTAGGGCAGAGCAGAAACAAGCTTTCAGATGAAGCTTACGCTGCTGTCTGCAGTTGCTTAGATCTCTGCCTAACCACAGAGATCTCCCTTCTCTGGTGGTATTTTGGTGGTGGTTTTGAAAGAACTCTGGGAGGTAGGTTTGATCTCCGGGAGTCTGTCAGGGATCAGCGCTGTGCGCTGTTAAAAACCCTGACGTTTTTGTGGCAAATGTACCTTATTCTTCTGTTTTCCCATGGGAGGAGATGTCCGTTTAGGGCTTCCTTCACATGTACGTAGGATATTATGGCATGTTATGGGCAGTAGTGTTCTCTGGTAGAACACAGCTTCCATACCTGGGAGATTAGTCACTCAAGAATCAGTGTTTTCCCTCAAAACACGTTGGGTTTCCAAGTATTCCTCTTCACTCCCTGCGGTGGGCCAAGACATGGCTGCTGCCCTCCAGCTTGGAGCTGTGGAATCTAGTGAGATCTCTTCTGAGAGCAGGTGTTGGGAGCATATGCTTCCCTGGCACACCCACCGGTCCTTGTGCCGTTTGTCACGGTAGACATCCCTGCTTGGCGTGGCAGAGGCCTGACCTCAGTGTGGAGGGGCGGTGGTTTCTGTTGCTGCAGGAGAGCTCTTGAGCCACGAGGCTCCTCTGAGCCCAGACGTGACGCCTGGCCTCTGCTGGAGAGGTGAGATGGCTCATGCTCTCGTCAGCCTGGGAGATGGGACGGATAATAGCGTTTCTGCCAGTCCCCAGAAGCTTTCCTTTGTTCTGGGGGTGTAGGCCAAAAGAAACACTGCGAGGGAGCTGAAACTGAGGAGTGAGGTCTCATGGAAACACCAGTTAAAGCTGGAACTTAGATTTTTGTCTGGAGCACGACAAATGCACATGACTTGTGTTAGCATTGAGATCATGCAGTCTAATCTGGCCCTTGTTCTCTCTCTCCTCTCGCAACAGCTATCCTGTAGACAACCAAAGAGGTTCTGGCTCTGGAGGGACCAAACAATCCAACTTGGTCAGCCCCAGTCACCCGCCACCAGCT
>NW_010393896.1:0-17357 GCF_000710305.1 Buceros rhinoceros silvestris
AAAAATCTTGTTCTCAGTCTGTTTTAGCATAGAAAAACACACACACGTATTTGACAATAAATGATCTTACCTTGGGTAGAAAGTCCTTGTTGAATATACATAACTGAAAAGAAAATGAATCCAACATAAGCTAGAAAGATCCCCATCATTCCAAGATGAAGAAGAAGTCACATCAGGGTAAGAAAAAACAAAGGTGTCCTCAAAAAAGAAAGAAGTGGTATATGAGTATATGTATGTATCTCTGAATGTATGAACAGAAAGAGATTTTAAAATAAGGCTCTGTGTGGTAGCCTTAGCTGCGACACTGGCAGCATTCTGCTACTCAGTGGAGTCTTTTTCTTAGGAAAGAGCGAGTATTGCAATATAGTGTGATTCAGATGAGCTGTCTCAGACGCTGTGTTGCTTGAAGTCCAGATTCAGACTACAAAAAACAAAACAACAACAAAAAAAAAAACCAGCAGCAACAAACCCAAAAAACAACAAAACCCAGAAACCCACGTTGAAAAGTGGGTATCAGCTGCCTTCTGTGCCTTTTTTCAGCTACCTGGCAGCTTTGTCCAACGTCAGCTCTTGCTGCTCAGGATGGCGTGATGACTGCCCTCCCTACACACTGATTCAGCCTGGGAAGAGGGGAGTGAGAGAAAGAGAGGAGGGGGGAGAGAGAGAAGTCTACTGTGCTTGTATTGCTTCAACTTTTCCCTCTAATGGCTGCAATAATGCCTTTAACCCTTCCCCCTCTCTCCCTGTTCTCCACACCTCTCTACCTGTTCTGACTTCTACTGGCTCTGATGCTGGGGGAAAGCTGCTTTTTTTTTTTTTTTTTTTCCTCCATAGTGTATAGCTTGTGATTGTAGAGAGAGCAGGGACTCTTTATTGTACTGATGTAATCTTCGGTCTTCCATCCCAAAACACTCAGTGGCTAAGAGGGCAATGCAGTGGTTTGATTTTTGGTGAGTTAAGCTGTTTCTGTTTTCTCCTTTTTCTCTCCCTCTTACAGGGTCTGAGGGGAAAATAGTTCCTCAGTAATCCTATTGTAGTCATTATTGCCTGCTCCAAATAACTGCACTTTTAGTATCTGACATTAAAATGTTGTTCATTTTGTCTTCAAAGACAGATAAAGAAGATGATACTTAAATTATGTTTAGGATACCTGCATTTATATAGATTTCTGTGGAAAAATATTTAGCTACATAAAAATGGATTTTGATATCCTACAGATTATTCACAGTAATATACATATTTATATACACCAGAGAAGGTGTTTACAGCATATTAACGAATGTTTCCTCCTGCAGTGAATGTTTCCTTCTCTCTTCCCTGTTTTCTGCCTATGTGTATTAATAATGTTTAGACAAGAGAGTAACCTTGACTGTATTAAGTACTCAAAACACCCTGAAAAACATCCGCACTGAGGAAAGTTCTCTGACTAAAATCATCATGGTTCTTGTAGTAAGAAGCCATATAGAAAGTGCTTGTTGCACTAAGCAAACACCAAATACCTTCACAAGGCTGAAACAAAGACTAAATAGAATCTGAAAAGAGCACCTGACAATCACTCAGACTGCCAAATAGCTGAACTTAACTGATAATCACAGACTAAAAAAACGTATAAGCCAAACCAAATTAAAGTCAACTTTATCTGCAGAGGCAGTAGGTTTTTCTGTTGCATGAAGAACTGGATAGGTTCTATCATTCCTGGTAATGGGGGTGCGGCAGTTCCACAGTGGTCAGGATGTAACTTTCACCTTACTTACTGCACCAACCAAATTATTACATGTATGCAAGACATCTGACATAGCTGCAGAGATCTCTTTCACGGAACTAATGTAATCTGACTGAAGGACATTACTTTTGTCTAACATTTTATTTTTTATTTGTTTTATAAATGCATGAGTTCCCATCATTATTTATGAAAATAAGGGAGGCATTTCCCCATGGTAATGGTCTGTTTCGTCAATGACATACCTTAAGCATAGCAATAATTCTGAGTAAAAAATGAATACAATAAATGAAATATAATTTGAATGATTAAAATGCTCTTCCAAATAGGAAAACAGTTATGTTGCCTGAAATATTTTCTGCCACCACAGAGTTTTAATTACTTTAAGGAAGTCATGATGGATATATTCAAAGCAAAGAAAGGCTACAAAACAAAAGAAAAGTGCAAGTTTTTAATAGTGGTGGACCTAAATTATCTGAAGTAACCAAGGACTGTGAGTGATTCAGTGATTAGACACACACTATAGGGGTCTTTACAGGTTCAGATGGTGGATGTTTCAATTATTTCTATAAAAGAAATCAGATGCTTTTCAGATGGGCAGCCAAAATCCTAAGTCGCTCCTGAAAATGAAGGCTGATTATAGGATTCACTTCAAATCCGTGTACGTCATCAGTAATCAGTTGAAATTACAAATTAGAGACATATTATCAGCAGCCAAGTTAAATGTAAATTAGACAGCAGGAAAAAGAATCTAGGCAGCATCACCTGGTTTAGAAGGAAAGCAGAAAACAAAAATAGATCACTTCTTTTTCTCTTTTGCTTATTCCATTTCAAGAAATTTGATAGGTATATTTAATTTTATTAATTTGTAATTTAGAAACCAGAATAGTTCTCCCAAATACCTTGTAGTCAATGGAACTAATGAAATCTTAAATTACCGTCACAAAATAATATATATGGTTATTAAAGTATCGAAAGAGAGGATGTATTTATTAAGAAATGGATTTAATCAAAAGAATCCCAAAACTTGGTTACGTATTTATTATTATTACTTTATTCATGTGCTGCAACAAGCCATATGACTCAGTCAAATATTGCAAACAAAACCCAGAAATTATAATAAACCTCATGCTATCAATGTTAAATTTCACCCTGATGGATGTGGCTGGCCCGCAATCAACCATGCTCTGTGAATCTGGGCAGTGAATGTGCCTAGTTGCCTTGTGTGAAATCTCTGTCTTTTGTGGTGTAGAAAGAGTATTCATGTAGCCTAATTTATGTGAGAAGTATCAGTTGTGCTTTATGACGTGAATGATATGGTTTATGTGAGGCTTTTACTGCCTCTTTTCCCCCCTTTCAATGTGTCTGACAGATGAATCATTACTGGACATTCTCCCAGGTCATAGCCAGAATGTCCATGCATAGGGGAATGACTTTTTAAACATGCTAAAGAAATTTAATAATGGAAGATCCATTTATCTGCCTTAAAGTTGAATTGTGTAGTTCATCCTGAGTCTTATTACTTCTTCAGACCATGTTCCAGACCAAGTGCTCCTTCAGAACCATAAAAGGCTGTGTATGTTTACCACTTTGCCCAGCTTACAGGCTCCAGGTCTATGCATCTGTTTTAGCTATTAAGGAAAAAGTGGTTATGGAAGTTGTGATACCAAGCTCTGTAAAGGTTAGAAATTAAAACTATTATGCTGCCAGTCAGCAACAAGGTTGGAGTGCTTTCATCCCAGAAAGATATGTACTACTATGGGCTGGCTGTCTTGCCCTGCGGGAAGCTGATCAGCTGATGACCTATCCTCTGCATGAGACCGTGGTTGACTGTTGCTATCTAACAAGCTCAGTTAAAAATGAAAACCAAAAAAAAGTTACTTTTTGATTTTTGTTTGATATTATTTTGTTTGGTTGTGTGATATTTTCAGCTTTTTTTCACGCTCATCATTACCATTATTTCAAAGATTTGTTTGTTATTTCAAGGGAAAATTTTGCATCTTCTGATGAAATTTCTGTTTAATAAAGGTTAAAAAGTAGGTTGGTTTTCTTCACTGAGGATTGCTGTTTGGCTTTGTTAATCTGAGGGCTTATATGAGCCTCTTCCAGCATATCACTGTTGCCTCTTTGCAACAGTATCTTTGCCATAAGTAATTAAAATACGTAGGACATCTACGCACAACCTTGTTTTGTAATGGGGAAAACAAACCTACCAACTAACCAACCAACTGAACACTTTTCAGTGCTTTTATACTTGCAAATTTAGCAGAGCTAGTAGCAGAATAACTCAACAGTAATCATTCTGATAAAAATTCTGCAAAAACTTGTGGATTGTTAACTTTCAAACCTGAGAGTGTCAGTGGATTTTCTTACACAATTACACCTTCACTCACTTTAAAGAGATAACACAGACACGGAGTTACCAATATGCAGACCAGTAAGAGCCTTGGCTATGCTCAGAGAATCGGTAATCTTTGAAGAACAGGGAAAAGTGAAACAAAGCTGTACGTTTTAAGTACTTCTGGACAAGAATTTCTCATATCTGTGCATGATGTCACCGTGGGGTTCCGGAAAAGATAGGGCACCTGATAGCTGTTTCAGAATGAAAATGAAACAATAGCCTTAACATGACAGAGAATAAAACTATGACCTTTCAAAATTAGTAGCTTCGGGAACACTTACCAGTCTGTAGAATGATGCTTTTTGTTAACTTCAGTGGGATTGCTTGTTCTTGTTACTGTTTTGCACAAATGCAAGGAATAAACTCCATGCCCATAGTTTGTTAATGCGTGGTTTTGTGGAACCAAGCATTTGGGCTCTGAAGTTTCTCTGTTGTCTGCTTATTTCATGGTTTGAGGTGGTGGTGGTTATGTTTGGGGCTTCTTCCCCACAGGTGGTCAGTAATGGTGTTCTTATTTCTGAATGTCCACATCAAGATCCCGAGGGCTGGGATGAAGCAGCACTGAGCAGTCACAACTGCAGTTAAAAGTGAATAGTGCTGTGCTAGAAGGTGCAAATTATTACAAAACTTGACAGAAACCCATGACCTGATTTCTGGGCAGATCAGCACTGACTGTTGCCTGTGTGTCTCTGATGCCTGTCTGTAAAGTCACTTCAGAGAGGTTTTGTTAAGATAAATTAACCTTCGTGAAGCTCACAGAGCTTCCTGTGATGAGCTCCATAGGGAAGCCCATCAGGAAATGGATAATTCTGTTGTCTGCTCAGGGTTTGATGGCGTGCATGGGTAAGGCCTAGGAACACACTGATACACACACTGAACAATAAAAATAACCAAAATATCAACGACCTGCGCATTAATTGAACTCGATTCTTCACGTACACTGAATGAGGTGGCGGGGGGGGTCTAGAAAAAAAAAAAAAAAAAACGGGATTTAAAGACAACATGATGTTTAATCTGAGAGGACACAACGACTCGATTCTTCACGTACACTGAATGAGGTGGCGGGGGGGGTCTAGAAAAAAAAAAAAAACACAGCGTATTTAAAGACTACATGCTGTTTCATATGATGGGAGGCAAGGTTAATTCTTGCTTTGCTGTCTCTTGAGTACTTGACTTTGCAACTTTAACAGTGCTCTTCCAGTACAGCTTTGTACATATAGTGAACATTTTATAGCTTGCTATCTGCCATTGTCTCTCTCTACCATTAGGTAGCTGGGAGAGAAACTCACACAACCTTAAAATGGGCCTTTGGGCATCAATCCAAATGCTTTTCTCCTGGTTTTCTCTTTGTTAGAGAAAAAGAAAAATAAAGGCAAAAGAGCTGTTTTAAGCATAGTCTGTGCACTGGGTTTATGGGAAATTAAGATAAAGATTTCATCAGAAAGTCTGGATGCTATATTACTTTTCTTATGAAGCTCCTCCTCTTTTTTGTGTCCTTCCCCCCCCTCCCTTGATTCATACCCGTAATGGTGTAGAAGTATCTTTACAGTATGGTATATTTGTATTTCTGGTTTAAGAGAGTTTTGAAAAACTTGAGTTCCTGAATTTCTTACGATCATATAGTCAGAGCTTTTAAGCAAAACAACAAAAAAAAAGATGCAGAAATTCTATTGTAGAATTTTACACTGGGTATTGACTGAAGCTTTTCAAAATTCAAGCTTCACTGAAATTTCAGTTTGATTCCCCCCTCCCCCACCCCTTTTTTTTTTATCTTTGCATCTCTGAGCATTTTGGTCCCAAATACAGGAATAGTTGAGGGGGTTTCTTGGAACACAGGCTCACTGGAAGGAAGGATGCTGGACAGGCTTGCTGGACAGACTGTTTTGTGCACACTATTAAGTACGCAGTCAGTGAGGAGTGTGGTCACTAGGTTAAAAAAAAATGGGGAGGGCTGGAGACAGCTATCAGGCTGCTCAGATAGAAGACTTCATTCACTTCTTGGAACCATGCTAAGGCCAGTCACACACTGCCTATAAAAGATTTAGTATGTTTTTGTGGAGGTGGTCCCCAAATTTGCTTGATTTCTTAAGAACTGTCAGTCTGATGAAGGAAAAAATATTCTCATAGTGCCCAAAAAGCACACTTAATTTTCTTAATGGAGTAACAAATGAATACATTCTGAAAATTTTATCTTTTTCACTTCTTTGGTTTCTCTTTTTTCCCTGCCTTCATTGGCACTGGCATAGTAGGTGCAACTGCACACTGAGATATCAGCAAAGAAAGCAGAAGAGGTGTTATATGGTTTTTGGGTTTTTTCTTTAGTTTGAAGTTTTACAATGAATCATGAAGGTATGGAGTAGCCTTTGGGAAAAACTGTTTCCTTGCATGTTCCTTATTTAGCACTTGAAAATACTTTTCTGTTATTGTGTTGTTCGTTTGTTTTTGAAACAAAATATATTTATTCCAATAAGTCTTTATGAACAACCTTTCTCTGTGGTCATTTTTGTTAACTTGTAATTTCTAATTGTCAGTTAAGTTTTATGGATGTGGACAAGCTGTACAAATTTCACTGTCTTACAGGTTTATGAATTTCTAATGACAATAGCAATCGCACTTCAGAAAAATCCCGGTCCCTATCAAAATCCGGCTATGCTGTAGGTCTCTAACTAAGTTTTTTATGAAACTTTGGTTTGTTTTTCTGATCTATGCTATGCCTAGCCCTCTTGTGGACAGTTCTTTAGGGAATGAGATAGAGAGACATAGCTGAGGATAGGGACAGTTTGCAACTTTTCCCAGCAGGCTGGGAAACAGAGAGTGCCATTTGATCATTGACATAACATGTGGTCAGCTAGGACAGGATCGCTGGACACTGTTTGTGATTATTCATTCAGAAAAGCATGAGGCACTTACAAAACTTTTCATCTGCAGGATTTGATTCCTTTCAGCTGTTCTCCAAATGCCTTTATACTTTGCTATTATTATTATTATTTAAAAAACAGTGACAATAACAACAAAACCCAAAGAAAAGTGTCCTTCACAAAACCATGCAGTGAAGTACACCTAGCTTGAACAGGTAGAGTTCCCTGATTTCATGTAATCTTTCATTATGCTGCTGATGAGAGCAACTACAAGCATTTCAAAATAGGGCAGGTTGTTTGTGTCAACAACGGATATTACATACCCCTTGAGGTAAGCCAGTGACAATGCAAAATGCCTACTATAATGTCCTTTCAATGCATTGGAAATCTTCATAGAGATGTTGAAAAACATTGGGATAGGTTCAGCTGTTTCCATATAAAATTATTATTTTTCAGTAAATAAATCCACTTCCATCCTTTTAACTACAAATATTTCTTTTGTTCTAATTTTTACGCAGTTCAGTGAAACAGCTACCATAGCAGTTTCAGTCTGTGAAAGGAACTATTTTCTTGGGAGCAAGACTGTCAGCATTTTTCTTTGGGCATCATTTTACCATATTTGCCCACCTATGAGACAGTAGCTTTCAAGTAGACTCTAGTACTCTGAGGCCATTTATTTTCTCAATGAAGAACTGAGAAGTCAAGAGGGACTGGAAGCTTCAGAGATGACTGCAAACTCGGAAAATTCTGGTTACAAAGGTAATTGGTAAGCAGAAGCCCATCAAATCCTAGTTTTCATCTGAGCTTTGTTAAAAAGAAATTACATGATCTTTGACATACTCAGAAACAATCTGATTTTTTTCTGAGCATTTTTTAACATTTTATTAAGTATGTTTTTATCCAGTGAATCAGCAAGGATGGATTCCACTGCTTTTGTATACATCTCCACTCTGTAAAGGAAATTATATCCTTGAAATGAAGTGTGAGTAAGGATGACAAAATTTGCCCCATAGTACCCACCATGATGCAATATCAGATACATCATATTAGGTACAATCCATGGAACAGCAATCCACAACTCAGAGGGAACTATTTTTTCAGTAATTATTTATCAAATATTCACTTTCTACAACGTTCAGAATGGGATTTAAAATGGAAAAAAACCCACCTGTAATTTTCATTATTTGAATCTGCTTTAAAAGGACAACAAGTAAATAAGATTTTGATGGCTAAGTACAAGTATTCATCATCTTCTGTACAGGAAAAGCCTGAAGGACTATTTATGATTCTGCATTTTGACAACACAATTATTAATTAGAAGCTTAAAGACAGAAGTGGATCCATGTTGAAGTACGAGTTGCCCTGTGATTAAATATTAGGATTTGTTGATTGGAAATGATTGATAGGTTGCTTTGTTTTTCAGGGTGATTTATCAGTAAGATTTAATTCAAGCATGGAAGTTTTATTGTTTAGTTGGTTTGTTTGAGTAGTTTTGGTTTAGGACTAAAATTTGGAATATTGTTATATAAAATAAGCCATAAAAAAAAAAAAGAACTTTTATTGGGCTGAACTATTAAAATAGCTTCCTGTCACAGGAACATGCTAAGTATGCCCTCATTTTGAATTTGACACAAAGTGATTTCAATCAATGGGAGTCTTTCATTTAACTTCAGTGGCCTAGGATTCACAGTTTTTCTGGCTGTTAAAGAATAGTGTTGTTCATATAAAAATCCCATCTGTCTCACTCACTTGGACATTGCTAATGCGCTTCTCAGAATCAAACTCTTTTAAATTGTTCTCAGAAAAATCATTCTTCTATAAAAATAGCATTTCTCTGTTTGTTAATCAATCTACCAAAGTTTGGCACTTGTGTAAGCAGGAGGTCCCATGTTTTTGGAGTATGATGAAAAAACTTTCAGAATGGACAAGGCCTGATCAGAACTCCCATCCGATTGAACTGGAGCAAAATCTTCAGTATCTTTTTAGTCGCTTCCTGTTTTTCTTCATTTATTCTTAACCATTCCTATTCTTCTAGGGTAACACAATGTCAGGTATCTAAGAAATACCTTCTGTGGTTTTTCCCGTGCTTCTTTCCTCACCTCGATTACTAGCTTGTGATCTTGACAGGGTAAGAAAAAAATGAAACCTGAACTAAAACCACTGGATCTCTGTAATTTCTTTTGCTTTTTCTGTTAATTCCTTTTTTTTCTTATTATTTTTTATTTTTTAAAAAATTCTGAGTAACAGGGAAAATCTGGGTTATGGCAAATATAAAAAGCTACACACCAGCCTTAGTATAGTAGAGCAAGCCTGACTGTAAGTTTCCTTCTTTGAAACATTTGTAAAGGATATAATTCATAAGCCAGGAGGGGAGACCTGTGAGAGGAGACTGAATTCAGACACAGCATGCTGTGTAACCAAACAAAAGAGTGTTGCCTTTCATTGTTTAATATTCCTAGCAGTAAGGTGGTACCACTTAGGATGTTGAAAAGTAACACATGGTGGGGCATATAATTAAGTGAAGCCTGAAGAATAATTATGCAAGTACAGCTCAGCATAATGAAGAACCAGGGCTGGGGTTTTTTAATATCATGTTTTGACATTAAGTACCAAATTGAAATGTGATGCTAATGCCTCTTTTAGAAATGGAAAGAACCTGCAGGCATTTAAAAAAACAAGACAATTTTTATATTCTGTGGAATAGTACCATTCCATATTTTATTTAAGTAACATAAAATTTTATTTATTAAGGTCTTGATATAATGCCAGATGAGGAATGTGAGAATTTTCATTGATCTAAATGGAAACTGGCTTCGACCCTCTGATGAAATATTTATATTTTTCTCTGTAGTCATACAAATAAAATGTCACATTTACTCTGAAAACTACAATGCATACCATTTAAAGCCTAGTTTCTGGGCTGTTCAGAAGATTTTGTAAACTGAGGATTTCAACATGATCCTGTTCATGGGCAAAGATTTCTAGGGTTGCCACAACAGCAACTTTCTGCTGCCACTGCAGAAGATCGCAAGAGAGTTCAATTAATACAGCATTTACAAAGGTGAAAAGATGTCTGTCCAAGAAAATTCTCTAATTTTAACTTCAGTATGCGAGATTCACTATGTGAGATGTATTTTAAAAGCAGAAACAGAAGGTATTTGAACTTCATCTTTACTGCTGTCATTGCACTCAAGGTACAGGGATTATGAAAGCAACATCTCTAAGACATGCTTAGCTGGTGCTAGTTGGATCTTCAACACTGCTCTGAAATAGGGAAGCAATCCAGCTGCTTATGCTAAGGGTGTCTACTACTATTATTGGGTTCCTTAAATTATCCCAGGTGCTGTCATGGGGTTGGCAGACCTCCTTGAGAGTGCAGCTAGAGACAAGTCAGGGTATCCTCAGGTGCCATTTAGGCACTAGGTGTCTGTGTTTAAGAAATCAATGACCCCATCAGGTTTCCACAGTTTCCTCCATTCTTCCACAAAATAAGAGTTTAAGAGAAAGACATTAACATTCATTTATACTCATATAATGATTTAATGGGATGAAAAATCTTAAGATGGAATATGGATATAGAAATCCATGAAAAATCAAAAGAAACACTGATTGAAAATAATGGTTTTCGAGAACACTTGAGTCTCTCCTTAAATCCATTATATTAAGCTTAAGCAAAAGAGGAATTTTTTGGAAAATGAGATAAGTGGATTCTGCCTTCTGTGTCTCTTAGACTAAAAAAAGACAATAATAATTCATTTTCCTTGGGAAGATTTTGGTAGAGCTATTTTTCTCTAAACTGTAAAAGCTTCACTTCTTGGTGCCAGGAGAGATGAGGAGTCATTGGTGTTTCACCCTGAATTCAAATAGTGTCTTGCACTCCTAATAGTCTGAATCTATAATTTCAGATCAGTATTCTCTAAACAGCTAGAGAAACAATTTTGAGTCTGAGTAAAAACTAGGACTTTGAAGTAACATCTCTGTACAGGCTCTTTCAGCATCTGGAAACTCCCATCTACATAAGACTTTTGATTTTAATTGGTTTCACTTATATCCGCTAAAGGTAGATATGGTCAGTCATGGACGGTTTCTATTATTACAAAGTAATGTTAAAACCTGAATTATCATAACAGTACCTAAAGGAGAAAGAAACAAAACGTCTTTTTCATCTAGATATAGGACACACTCATTTGATTGAAGGTCATTTAAAAGTTCATTTAAAATTTTGCTTGGAAGACAAACGCAGGCATAAGGTGACCAGAGTACAAAATAACTTAGATCTCTACAAGTAAAAATGTATGTCACTTGCAGAAAAGAAGTTGTCGATCCTGCTGTTCATGTCTGACAACCTGACCCATAAACATTAAGAAGAAGTTACCTGCCAAGAATACTCAATTTACATTGCCTGCCACATCTTTACAGCTGGAACAGAAGATGCCTGAAAGCTTTTTTTTTTTTTTCTCCTTAATAGCCAGGGAAAAGTCTGCCTTCTCTTGAATTTGAAGTAGGACAGTGAGTCATTCTGGTTCTTTATACTGTGAAACTGGAGACACAGCAGAGGACGCTGTTTTGTACTATAAAACCAAAGGGAGCATTTCAGGTGCAATTCTCTCCAGCGCTGCTGTAAGTACTGCAATGGTAGTTACTGCATAATGCACAGCACTGCTACACAAGTTGACTGCTGGGGAGCATTTAGTAAAAGGTAAGGGTCTGTGAAAGCACAAAGTAGAGAAAGATGGACTTTCGTTCTGAACACACTGACTCCTACATGTACCTCGAAGAGTGATAAGGAAGTTAAAAGTTGCCCAGCAGCAGCAACACCTCTTGCACTTAGTGCAGGAAGATGGCTCCATCCTTGGAAAGCACAAAGTGATGGTTGCAGAGCGATGCCTTCCCGCAGCAGCCCACAGGTGGCGTGTGCAGGCAGAGCGCAGGATGACTTTCATATGGTGTCTGCTGCGGGCTTTTCTGAAATTGTGCAGATATCTCTGTCGCTGTATGAAGCTTGCACTGGTTCCACTCATTAGTTGTGGCTTTCTGTGTTCCAAAAAGACTAGAGCTAGACATATCAATCTGAAAAGTCCATGGGGCATGGGAAAACACCAACCCACAACATTAAATTCTTCACCTCCGTGAGCTATTTGTGTGTCAAAATTAAATTTTACGAAGTTTGGAATAAGAGCTACAGTTCAGCCTGCTGGTTAAACTCTGTAACACATTGCATTCAGAGGAGCTCAGTTCCGATTCTTGTTCTGGCACTGACTTTCTCTGCTTCATTGGCAACGCTGCATATAATTAGAAGTCCTTTATCCAAGTTTAAGTTAAGAATGATAACTCTTTCTAAAGAGCTCTGGAATTCACAGATGAAAGCTGACGTATTGGTCCTAAGTTAAACTTGTCGGTGGCCACTTGCTAAAACTGCCCACTTGCTGTAGCGCAGTGTCATTATTTTGCGTGCCCAGTTCCTCTGAGGGTGATGTTGTAATGGCAGGGCCTGACTGAGCTTTCCTGGCATGGTACTGCTCTTCCTGGAAGTGCCATACATCACAGTAACAACATGAAAAGCTGTAAGTCAAATCCTCAGCCCTGTTAGCTTCAGTGAGTTGCTCCAGTTTGTATCTTGTGGAGTGTTAATATTAAAAATGCACAGATGCAGGCAATTACTGACAGGGTTTAAAAAATATTTTTATCAGGGCTTTTTCTCTTCCATGCTTTGGAAGGATAATGAACAGGAAAATGGACTCCAAAAAAGCAAAGCTAACCTTTTCAGCTGTTAAGTGTGCCTTGGTTTGGATTCTTTGTGAGTCTGGGGTGCAGGTGTGACTTTTTCTTCTGCTGCCTTTTCATAGTTAGTTATATAAATCTGTCAAGGCTTTTCACAAAGCAAATTCTTTGAAAATGTGGCTTTTTCGCTTATTTTTATTTATGTATTAGAACAACAGCCATGCAAGACCTCTGTAAAGGTAAACAGCAGGAGCAAGCTCAGGCAGAAAATGTAGCAAGCCAAGTCTTTTCTTATAATTTTTCTTTCCTTCCCTCTCTGCCCTCCTCTCCATTTCAAATAAAGGACTGAAAAAAGGAAGAAAAGGCTTATGCAGCAACATTTGCATCCCTGCCTTTAGTTAGTCACACTTTCCTAGCTTGAGGGGGCATGCATTATTGAGAGTGTCCAGTGCTCTCAAGTAAATGTGCCACTCAAATAAATAACTACCTACTACGCTCCTCGCTACTCTTGAGCAGGTGTTTACAACAATCCACATGCAGCCCAGCTTTCATATTTCATTCTTACATTCATTTTTCATGACACAATCTTTTTAGCAAATGTCTCAGTTTTGCAGGGGTCAAAATATATTAATTGCTGAACCAGTCTATGTTGGTTAGCATTCTGACAGACCAATATTCAAATGTGGCTGCCTACTCTCAGCCATTTAGGTCCATGCTCAGGCTAAGGATCTGTACAGCAGCTGGTACTGTGAGATTTTGGGTGTCTAACCTCAAGCGTCCAGCTTAAAATATTGGTTCATGTGGCATAAAAACATAGTTAGTTATTGTCTAGGACTTAATTATCCAATATAAATTAATTTAAGAAGATCTTTCTTTTATTGCAACCTGACACAAGGAATCTGCAGCAATATTTAGTAAATTACAACTTGAGCAATTCCCTATTAACTGCATAATTTCTCTCATACATTCTGCTCCCTAAGTTGTCCCACTAAACATTTTACTGCTTATAAGTTAATTATAATGGGCTGAACAGCATCTGGGGTTTAAAAAGAAAGCTTTTGGGGTGATGTATAGTTTCTCCTGCTTTTTATGCCTACCTGATAAAGGTCAGTCATTTATAATTTCCTTGAGTTGTGGTTCATTTAAATGATGTCTACTTGTATGGTTTTGGTGTATGGCTACTAATCTAATCTATGTAGTAGAACCTTTCTAATCATGTGAGATAGATATACCTAAGCCATTTGGAGGCTGATCTTTCAGCAGTCTCCATGGAATTCAGCATGGAATTTAAGGTGAAATACTCACCATTTCACTATATGGTGAAAAGACACCTCCAGATGAGAATTTTTTTTTTAAATGTTTTGAAGAATTTTTAACATTTTCCAGTTTACTTTCAGAGATAAATTCACTCTTTAATATTAAAATGACTGCGTAATTTTTGTGTGTCCACGTGTGTGTTTATACATGGGGAGAAAGGCAGGGGTGCTTTTCCTGGGCGTTCAGGTGTATTGAGCAGTATCAGTGAAGCTTTCTCTATATCATCTGCCTCCAAGTATGTAATGCCCCTTCAATATATATGAACACCTTGTGTTCATGTTAATTGGGAATTGTAAAAGTCATTATTCAAGTTTTATTCCTGTATACACTGTGTGTCAGAGAAACTGCTACCTGTAATGGGAAGTGGACATCAGCTGGGGTGCCAGAAGGGTCTAAGCATTCAAAAAGCTTGCCTGACATGTTCACTGCTTTGGGTTACACACAGCAATCAATATCTTGATTTGTACATTGGAGTCAAAGCACTCATCCTTTAACACACAGGATTCAGGATAATTTCTCAACTGAACACAAGGGTTTCAAATGCAGCTTGCAACGAGAATGTCCTAACCGAGAATGTCCTAACCAAGAATGTAGGACATTTTGAATAAATGTTGCAGTCCTCAGTTGTGAAACTTTTTGATGTAAGATATTGTACAGGGGCAAAAAAAAAAAAGGTCTATAAATGAATTAGACGTGTTTATTTCATGAATGTCTGTTGGTGACTGTTAAATGCACTAGCCTGGCTTAAAAAAGAAAAAAATTAAAAAAGGTGTTTGCAGAGGAAACCTCAAGCTTCTTGTTGCTGCAAAGCAGAAAGTGATGTCAGTCCATATTTCATTTGTTTCTTGCACTCTTTCTTTAAGCAACCTCTATTAACTATTGTCAGACAGGATACTGAGTGACCTTTGGCCTGTTCCAGCATAGCTCACATTATATTCCTAATGACACATCTCTGCACTCTTTTATACCAAAGGACCCAACATCATTCTTGGAGAGTGTGGACGAGGCTGTGGGAACAAAATGCCTTGGAGCGTAAAGGAGGCTGCTTCCTCAGGGCTCCCCGCCTCTCTCTTACAAAAGTTGGAACTAGTACCATGCGTGAGACAAAACTACAAAGGTTACCTCACTGTGAAGTAAGTTGTTTTCTATTTCTGTCCCTGAGAGTGCTGCAGAATTTTTGCCTGATGCTAGGCAG
Source organism: Buceros rhinoceros silvestris (assembly GCF_000710305.1). Classification (NCBI taxonomy): domain Eukaryota; kingdom Metazoa; phylum Chordata; class Aves; order Bucerotiformes; family Bucerotidae; genus Buceros; species Buceros rhinoceros. Next base: position 15,213 of record NW_010393896.1, read on the forward strand.
GCTGTTTAAAACACATTTTTAGGAGTGCTGACTTATGACCTTTCCCATTTCTCTAAGACCTGCCTTTGATACTTGGTCGTGAGAGATCCCCAAGTGGGAAGGCAACTGGTGCTGATGAACTGGTGTAGAGGATACAGTCTCTGGGAGCTGTGATTCAAGCAGGGTAGAGCAGGCAGAGCACTTGAATCTGAGTCATCCCAGACAGCGGGCTCCCCAAATCACTGGTTCTTAATCTTGATGCTTTAGCTATGCAGTGTAAAATGAGGATAATATTACAGTCATACTTTATAGTCATTTGTAAAAGTAAAGGCATTTCTGTTCATGAAATACAGTCATGGGCACCACAGAGAAGTCTAAACAAATGGCTTCAAAGGAGAGTTTGAATAATGCAGTGCAAACAAGACCTAAGGCCACACTTTACAAAAAAGAAGATAAAAAAAATTTAAGCACCTCATTATTTTCCTGAATGTAATCTATCCTTGTATTGAACAAGGCAGGGGTCATGTATAAGTATCTGACCAAGTAATAAAACTCAAAGACTGAATTTACGCTGCAGAGTTGACTTTTTTTCTGCATGTCTTTCATTTGCTTTTATTTTCTGTCACTGAGGGTGCTTTTTAAGATGTGTGCAATATAAATACAAGCTAAATGCAAAAATGAGATTAGCTGTGCTTGGAAAACTCTCAGTAACATAAAAAAAATTTAAGTGACCTTATTTAATTATTTATTTTTTTCCTTGCTGATTACATCTAAAGACAAGGTAATTTGTAATTTGAGGGCCAAGCTGATCTTAGGGACAACAAAATATGTGGTGGCTGCCAGAGGCAGTAGGACCCTGCAGTTGTATGCTATCACAAGCCATCTGACAAAGATTTTTGAGGGTGGCAAGCCATTAGTTTCAGATCTCCTTATATTTTCTATAGATTGCTTGATGTTTTCTAAATAAGCACTTCTGTAGCCTCAGAATATATTGCTAAAGAGAAATTAGGATACTCACATAAAAAAAATTTATACCCTTTCATCCAAAGAATGGTACCATACAAAAATGGAATCTTCAGCCAGATAAATCAGAAACATGGAAAGAGTCCTCAGAGACAAAAATGTGATGTAGCTTCAGCAAAGGATTTAGTACAAATCTCCCAGGTATGTCAGCCTCCTGGGCACAGTTGTTTTTTTTCCAAATCTGAATTAGGTGAACACCATTAATGTGGTGGCGTTGGGGTTTTGGGTTTGGTTTTTGGTTTTTGTGGGGTTTTTTTGTTGGTTTTTTTTGTTTGTTTGTTTGTTTGGTTGGTTTTTTTAATGTGTTTGGCACATGTTCAAACATAGAAGATTCTGTATTACCCTAAAACAGATAGCCAGATAGCCAAATAGCGTGGGCTGATAGGTTTCCACATATAAACCGCTGAAGTTCCCTCATGTATCACATTCTGTGTTGCCTGTCTGTAAAACAGGAGCATAAAATTAAGATCCTTACCGAAAGAAGGACAAGGAAAGGAAGGAACAAAAATCATTGAATAACTGTCAGCCACATATTTCTTCTGCTCTCCATTGTGAAAGCATATGGTTCCATCTGAATTTTGTGGATGATTTTAACCTTTGTTTCTGTGTCTTTTTTTTAATCTTCAAGCTTTCTAAGTCCTTGTCGCTGTAAAACTTCCTTCATATTTTAAAGCAGAAATGAACAATCCTTTTTGTTTTATACCCTTTGGGAGAAACAGATTGATTCTTTTTGGAGGTAAGGGGGTAGTGGATATTGGATTTACATGTGTGAAGTATTGATGGAAGAAAGCTCAGCTGAAAGAAATGAATTTTGTGTTTAGTGCTGAAAGCAATAAAGGGTCATTTCTCAGCTATGCACCTGTGAAAATTCTGTATCCCATATTCATAAACCTCCTCCTGCAGCACAGCGAATTTATTGATTCCAGTGAGGAGACATTATTCCTGGGATCTTGTGGTCACAGTGTGAGAGCTGATGCCTGGCAGATCTGATCCCATGGAGGCCTCCAAAGACCAGCAGATCAGCCTTACAGTGGAAACAGCCTGAATTCCTGATGCTAGAATTATATCTTCGCAGAAGCAGTACAAGGCAAATTAGCCGAAGCTGATTAAGGACACACTGTCTCTAGTTTTTTTTTTTTTTTG
>NW_010393896.1:17423-21689 GCF_000710305.1 Buceros rhinoceros silvestris
TTTTTTTTTTTTTTTTTTTGGGGGGGGGGGGTCTGTGTGTGTGTTTCATTTTTCTTTTGAGCTTGGAATTTAACATCTAAGTTTTTAAGACAATAACTTTAGATACTAAGAAACTGTATAACTGTTCTGACCAGAGGGAAAGAAAAGCCATTACCTTATGCAGCTCTCTTATCTAATCTCATTTCATAACACATGTAGAGGTACCGTTTAGAAATGCAGAAGCTGGAAAAACAAAGTGTTTGGGTCTCAGGTGTGAATTGCATCAGTCTGGCAAAAAAGGATTTCTGCACAGTTTCACATTAAGGAGAGTTTAGAAGCAGACTATATACACACATATCTTGAGTGTTTTGCTACAGGGAGCTACTGCTTTACCAGGGTTCCTGATAATGAGGTGCATGAGGTTGCTTTTAAGGCACAGAGCTACAAAGTCTGGGCACTCGGTTCAAAAAGGACAATGTAATTTGCTTGATATAGATTCTAAGAAGGAATTGCAGATTACAGGTAGGTATGTAAGTAAGTAGATAAGCAGTTATTTAAATATCCTGTGCTACTGTCTAGAAAAGAAGCTGTCATTAAGTACACTGGAGAAGTGTCAGTGCTCTTGATAAAGAAGGTATACTTAAGAAACTTCACGCACTTTGGAAAAAAACTGTTGAAGTGATGGGGAGTAACACGGGTGCAAAGTCACATATTTCATTTTAGGCTGTTTTAAATACCTGCCTTGAAATCTCACATGTGCAAAATGCACATTCCCCGTTTCTCAGAGAGAGACGCCTAGCTTTTGTCATTGACTGACTGAGAACTTGAGCTCCCTGCTTTTGGTCTTCTGAATGACACTGACATTTAAGTCCAAAATAACTGTGATAAATATTTTCTGTTGTCTTGTAATAATTGCTTGTTTGCTTGCTTATTTTTTTCTTCTGTGTGTTAGTCAAAAGATTAATTTTTTAAGTCTACTGTGCAAATCAGCTAGGAATCTGCTCTTCTTCTCTTACATCATCATCAGTAATAAATATTCTGCAGCAGAAATTCATCTGACAGCGTTGCTGGTGATACACAAGCCAGAGTGAAATCCTGTGCAATCTTAAAGAGCTGTCTTGGTTTTGCAGTGCTAACAGTACAAAATGTTTGTTTTAGTCAGTAAAGTAAGCAGATATACATCAAGCGCATATGGAGATTGGATCAGTTGGCTAAGAATATGATGTTTTTCATAACCATTTCTCAAGTTGTAACTGCACTTAAAGCTTTGAATGTGGTGACACAGCTAGTTTGACAGCATCACGGCTTTAAGCCTTTAAACATCACTGCAGGATACATTTACACACCCCGCTTTGCCGTAAAGGAGAGGATCACATTCAAACCCTGAAGTAATAAACCAAGTGCTCCAACAAACATTGTCAGCAGCTAACCACCCACCCTCTGGTCAGCATTTCTAGCCACTGAACTTCAGCCTACCTTCTCCTTAATTGAGACAGAAATACATTACAAAAAAAAGACTTGACTTTACAAACTAATGGTGTTCTTGAAATTATATTTAGAGTACAAATTTGACATTGTAACCACATGTTGTACAGCAAAAGAAAACAAGCACTCTGGAATGTCAGATGCATGACGTAGTTCAGCATATTTATTTTTCGGAGTGAAGAGTACACGTTTCTTTGGCATAAGAAGAATTTCATGTGTGTGCTTATGTATGGTGGTTTTGTTAGTATCAATTTGCTTAGAACAAACATGAGCTTTGTACGCATTTGCAACTTAATTATGTTTTGAATGTAATACTTCACTGAAAATCTTGATTTCAGTCAATGTATTTCCAAGAACTCATCAATAGCACAAGCCCTTTAGGTGCCTGTCTACTGAACATCTCTTTTATACATATTTATGGATGACATATTTATGTAGGACTCAGTTTATGCAGAACAATATAAACTTTGCAGTAATGCATATTCATAATAAAAAATTATTTGCTAGTCCAGTAGTGTGAATTTTATTTCAGAGGAGACTGAATCTTTGTGTATGCTTGAAGTCACAGGATCTACTTCCAGAGTGCCGAGAATATATCCATTGGAATCAGTCCTGTTACTAGAAGTAACTGTGGTTACTCTAGTGAAATAAGAACTAGGCATATGGTGATTATGCAGAGCTGTAATGAAGAACCACAAAAAATATTGTGCTTTTGTTTCATCACTCCTTAAACCCTGCTCAATACAGCCAGATTGCTCACCTATTTAGGTCAATATATCTGAGGAAATGCGCAATACTAACCAAAGCCTTTGGAGTCTCTTACAGTGGAACACTGTGTCTTCATAGGCACCAACAAATTCACTGTTTTCTTTCCTGAAATCTGAGGCACCTGGACTGGTGAAATTTCCCTATTGCAGATTCCTACATTCTTTCTTTCTTTCTTTCTTTCTTCCTTTCTTCCTTTCTTCCTTTCTTCCTTTCTTCCTTTCTTTCTTCCTTTCTTCCTTTCTTCCTTTCTTTCTTTCTTCCTTTCTTTCTTTCTTTCTTTCTTTCTTTCCTTCCTTCCTTCTTTATTTCTTTCTTTCTTTCTTTTTCTTTCTTTTTTTCCCCCCAAAAAATTTTTTCTTAGTTTTATTGTACTTCCCTTTTTCGGGTTCACAAGACCCCTGAGGAATTATGGAGAGAAACAATGGAAACTTTCCTAATGCATGGTAAGTCCAGCTATTATCTCCAAGGAAGATTGTGCTGTGCTGTTTCTAATTATGTTTCTGCAGCCTCGTCTGGACTGCTACTCTACCCAGGAATGGTATTTTATTCTGCTTCTTATCCTTCGCTATGAAATCTGTATGTGCTTATATGTATTACTTACATATGTATATGTATACACAAATTGTAATCTAACTTCCTTTCTTTAAATGACCACTGTTCTCTCCCTAGTGGCATGCAAAAAACATTTATTCCATTGTCTTAATCAGTGGAAGATACTAGTGTTCCATCTCTACCTCTTCATGTTTTTCCATCCTAATCAAGCCCAGCTCTTTCATCAGTGACTCTTTGCTTACACTACTGATCTGTCCCTGTGCTCTTCTCTTATTCATGCACAACTCTTCTTTTTGTTTTTGTGAAGCTATACTTAATAACTCTGTAAATGGGCTTTCTTTCTAACATGGCCTTAAAGCTGTCAAATAAAATACTTTTAAATGATGTCCTAGTTTTGGGGTTTTTATTATAAAATAATTTATAAATTTGTAATATAGCAAATATGATGTTGCCATTGCTACAAACAGACCACAACCTGTGCATTAAGCTCAGAGCATATGCTTCAGTGCTTGCTGGGCTGGATTCTCTTGGCCTTTCTGGAGCCATGTTTTAGCTTGTGTAGCTAAAAACAATTACCTGATAACCAGGGGACAGTTACCTCCTATGGTTAAGCTTTTAGTACAATTCTATGGCATTTATATGTTATAAGAACACACAAGCAAACATACTTTTTTTTTTTTTTGGTATATATAGATGTATAACTAACAGGTTGTAATAATAAGTAGTTATTTTGTGTAAATGAGCTATCCTTGATCCTGGAATAAAATGCTGCGCAGAGAAGGATGGATGTGAGTTGGTAAGAGAAGCACAGGAGTGCATAGAAGACTCAAAGCTGTAAACAGCTCAGTTAGGATGATTACTACTCATCAAAGAAAGGTAACCTTGGACTAGATGAAGTGATTTATGGAGTAGCTAAGGAAATAAAATGAACCAGTATCCAATACCATATATTGCAAATTTGGATATAAAATGGAGTTGTAGACCATTGAAGAAAGAGCATAGTGTAGAGCATATTCCTAAACATATAAAAATTACCCCAAGTAGAGCTTATACTTAGCAATCAAAAATCATCAATGTCGGTGTCATACTCCTCCCAGCACAGGACATGGTACACTTGGCATGTTGCCCCAGCTGAGGCCATTGATTGACCATGGAGCCAAAGGGGCAGTGGAAGGGTGGTCATAATGGCAAGGAAAGAAGGTAGACGCTAGGAAGTTTGTGTGTGTGTCATTTAACCTATATTTAACTTGAACTATAAATATTATGATCAGTGATTAAATCACAAGATTTAATTAGACTAACAATGTAATTCCTGGGTATGTTCTTTTTGCCCATAGGAAGATTTTGAATCTAATAAACTAGTAAAAATTAAAGTGTCCTCTGTAACTTGATGCAACAAATTGATAATAAAATACATATGAAGGTAGGTATTTCCATCTTGTAAGCAGTTTTAAAATTTAATAGAAATTATAAAATAAATAT
>NW_010393897.1:0-11296 GCF_000710305.1 Buceros rhinoceros silvestris
CCGAAGTGTGTTCGCGAACGGCAGCAGCCACAGCGCGGGTGCTTGAGGAACGACCTGAATTCCTCTCCTGGAGGAGACGGGGGGGGACCAGATCTTGGCAATAACTTTCCTATGCAGAGAGCTGACAGCCGGCTCCTGCCCAGGGACGTGAGGAGCCGCTGCCTTGCGATGCGATTTCATCTTCAGTTCCACCGCCCCACGGGAGAAAAGGAGTTCCTCCGATCAAAAATCTTGTCCTCCGGCTGCTGGGAGTTCAGATGTTACAGCACAAGGGTAACTTAACGCCGTTTTCCCCGGGGAGGGTGGGGGCAGCCTGCTCTATCCAGCCCTGCACACCGGGCACCCTCACAGCAGAAACCCCCTTCCAGCCCGGTGGTCTCCATGGCCAAGGAGTGGGGGAAAACCACCGACCAGCCTTGGAAGCCAGCTCAGCCCTCTGTGTCCCGCTGGAACATCCCAGCACGGAGCATCACAGATCGTACACCACTCTCAAGTTGTCCGGTCCAGATGGCACACGGTCTGACCCCATAACAGGGGCACAAGATGTCAATTTAAACACATGTACTTATTAATGCAAAAGAAAAAAAAATCCAAACCAAACAAAAACCTGGAGAACTGCCCCTGTGATCAGAGAGGGGAGCTAGAAGCCAAAAGAAAGCTTCCTCTAGGATTTCACTAAAACTATGAACTAAATCTTGGAGAAGCAGAGATGGGTTTAAAAACCAACACCAAGTGATGGCAACTCCTCCAGGTCTGAAACTTTGTAGGAGCAAGGCAGACGCTTGTCTGGAAGGTCTCGGCCACCCCACTGCAGGGACACACAAGGGAAAAGGACAAAGCAGCAGAATTTGTGTTTCTCCGAGTTTTGCTAGACTCTGGGTTGGCTGCAGTGATTTCAGCAATGTCACCTTCCACAGCCCAGAGCACAGCGCTGGAGAGGCTTTGCACAGCTGTGGAGAAAATGCAGTGCCAGCTTGCTGCAGCGCCAAAAAAAATCATTTTGTCAGGCAGAAATGAAGTCAGTTGTGAGGAGTGATGGAAAAATCAGGACATTAGAGAAACGGCGGGTAACTCAATCCTTCCAGGGGTCAGGAGGCTGGCAAGAACCTCACACTCCCAGGAACACATACCACACATTCACAGACTGAACCACCAACCCTGAACTTCTCTTCTCTTCTCATTAATAACAGAAGGGCTGAGAAAGGCTGTTGCTCAAGCATTGCAGAGGAGCAAACGCACTTCGACCCTGTCCAGAGGTGTCACATCTCTTACATATCACTAACATGACAAAGGCAGGCCCTTAAAAACGGCTAAAAACAACTGATGAACTACAAGCAATGCTCTTAAAGCAGCTACTCATAACATATGAATAACAGACTTGTAAATTAATTAGCCCTGGGTTAATACCAACGTGCGCTGCATCTCCAGATGCCAGGAGACCAAATGCAACCGAAACATCCCAGTGCTCTTCCTTCTGGACCTTTAGAAAATAGGAGCAGGAAATCCTCCCCTGAGCTCCTATACTGAACTCTACACTAACAGACGGCATCTGAACCTGGTGGTGTGGCCATGGAGAGCGATGCTGCCTGCAGGCTCCGTGTAAGCGAGACGAGCCTTGAGCTCCCGTTGTGCAGCACGTGTTGTTTTCATATTCTGCTTTTTAAAACCAGCCTTAAGGAACAACCCTTTTTCTTTTTAAAAACTGCATCCTACATTTAGACACGCGTGGGGTATCGACCCAGCATCCTGATGTCTCAGCGTACAGGAGCAAGGAGCAGGCAGAGAGAGGGGGCTTTGAGGGGACGCACGAGATGGACTCGAAGGCAGCAGCTCACAAGACAGCCAAGAGACTGCTCCTTGCTGGAAGCAGGTGCACCCTGCTGGGACAAACAGACACAGAATTTAGAGTGCACGGAACTGCGGTGATGACAGGGAGCAGCCAAAATCACCACATGTGCTACAGCCATGAATCACTGCGTGCCGAGACGTAAAGAAGCGTCTCTGGGGTCTCAAGTGCTCCCCAGCCCAGCGCAGGACGTGACACTTGGCTGCGGGAAAAGGACACCGCCCGGCCCAGGGTCGGTCAGCAGTTCGGCTCCCCAGGAGGTGCCAGGATCAGCAGGGCCATGCTGCCGGCTGCAGAGGGGAGCGGGGAACAGCAGCGCATCCACACTGGGTACAACACGACCCTCGTTGGGCCGCAGCATTTCATTTAACCTTTGAACACCCCACAGACTAGTTACACACGTCATGCCAGACACCCTGTAAAACCACCCATCGCGAAACCCTTGCGGAGCTAAGCCGGCTACTTCAGCAGCTAGGACCCGTTAGGGAAACGTCACGGGAAAAACCTGCGATGAACTGGGAAGGGAGGGGATGCCCACCAGAGCTGCCACTGGAGCGAGGGAAAGGGTTGGGGGGAAACCTCCATGCACACAGCTCCTGTACTGACTTGGAGTGTTCTGTCCAGCAGACTATTATGGTTTATTCCTACAGCCATCATCTCCCCCAGCGTCTGCATCTAAAGCTCTACAGTCTCACACAGCAGCTCGCACCAGGAACTCCAGCTAAGTGACTTTCCTTGAGCACCTTCACACCTTTTGATCCTGCAGCGATTCCGTGTCCCACGCTGGGTGAGCAGCTTGTGAGGGGGATAATCCCTGCACGGCTGAGGCTCGGTACTCCAGGTCACCCGTACAAATGCACGAAGCACTCTCGTCAGGTTTTACATCAGCAGGTGCAGACCTGGCCCTTGCGGAAGGCACAGCGGGACACGGAGCCCTGGCAGTGCACACAGCCCACCTGCAAAGAGGGCATTAACCGAGCTGGTGTTCCCACCCAAGATCAACAGCTTAAGGCTGAACTGCTGCTGCTCCTTGTCAGACCACACAAAGGTGCGGGTGTCACCCACTCCGACCCCACAGGGGTTTGCAGAGTGGCTGCTCACAGGCTGAGATGATTAAACCTGGATCAGGGACTGTCTTATGATTGTCTTACGTGTTCAACTCTGAGCCCGCGCTGGGGCCCAGCGACCTCTTTTCATTCACAAATACGTCTGCCAGCAAGACTCTCCCTGGTCCTCCCAGTTCTCTCCTTTTGAAGATGATGTATTGCCACAGCCTCTCGAGAAACTTATTGCAGCGGGTACGAAGGGTTGGCTATTATTTTAAGTTCGTTTGGACTGAATTCCAGGTAGTTTCTGCAAAAGCAAGGAAGGCTCTTCTCTTCCTCCAACACGGCAGCATAACCCTGTGGACAGGTCATTCACGTTCCAGGTAAAGGGAATGGTGGGACGTCATCAGGCGCAGGGATCTTTGCCTCAGTCTGTCAGCAGCAGTGTGGCATCGAGGCAGTGCAGAACCCGGACCCATCTTTTCAGGGGATTATGAAAACACTTGTGAAGCTGCTGCATTAGGCAAACAACCCACCCCCTCACCACCACATCCTCTCCCCGCAGAGCAAAGAGCTACGGCAGCGCCTGTTCAGCCGCTTCACTGCGCCTATGGAAAGTTTGTTCTTGACTGCCGGGCAGCTGTTTCCGCTGTCGTTTATGAAAAGTTACAGAATTTTGAAAACAACCCGTGGCTGCCCGCAGCCGAGCACTGGAGTCTTGCACAGGCACTGCCGGAGAGAGCAGAGGTAGCAAGTTCATTTCCGTGTGCACAGGTGAGGCCAAGCGCGTTGTTTTTCTCACCACAGCTATGCTCAGTCCTTCCCCACCGAGAGCTGCCTCCAGGCCAGGTCTGACGGGGAAAAGGGTCTTGGAAGAATACGGTGCCACACTCCAGCTGGCAAAGAATCTGATGCTCCTGCTTTTTGGTGGGAGGTCAGTTAACTCCTGCTGTCATGGTGAGGACATGTGGCTTTCAGCAATGAAGAGTCCACAGATGAGTCCGAGTGCATTAAGAGCCCCAACAGGTGACTTACCTGGGGAGAGCCTGAAATTAGTGCAGCAACCTGGGAACACGCACAGCCCGATGGGCTCTGCTAGGAGCAGCACCTCCCGCGCTCGTCTTCTGCGGCCTCCCCAGCTTGGAGGGAGAAGGTCACCTGCCAAAATTCTTCTGGACACTTTTACTGCGGGAGACAAAGCCTGCTGTGGTATGGAGCGCAGTTTATCAGGAAAACACGAAGCCATTGCAGTAGCAGGGATCGTAAACAAGCCAGTGCATGCAGGGCAGGACGAGATAACGAAACAAAGCTTTCCCAGTGAGGAAGAGGCACACCACCCACCACGGCAGTGCTCACCCACACCAGCTTTATTACACACAGTAAGGGAAATTTAACAAAGTAATTACAAAGGAGCCCATATCTAGTTAAAAATAAAAAAAAAAAGAGGGGGGGAGGCAGGAACCGGGAAAGCACGCAAAACTATGTCTGAATCCTGAAAAACCAGTCAGAACAGGAAGGCACATTCTAAATTTGGTTATTTAAGCTGTCAAAGAGTATTTCTGTTCCTAGTTCTTGAGCAAAGAAATCAGGCAGGCACAGGGGTAAGGTGACAGACACCGCATCGCAGAACAAGCCCTGCTTTTGGAGGCGCTTGGTCAGCTGCCCATCGCGATCAACATCAGGGTTCTTAGCTGAGAACTCAACACCTATTTTGCAGCATTATCAGTTCATTAAACCCTTCCCTCACATCCCCCACACCCAACCACTGTGTAGTTTACTCATGATTAAATCTCGGGGTGGGGGGGGGGTCTGGCACGAAGAGGTCAGTGCTCAATTACACCCCTTTTACAGAGGCAGAAGCACAGAGGGCTGAAGGGACCTGAGCAGCGCCACCGGGCAGCAGGGGCAGGGACACACGCAGCAGCGTCTGTCACTCCGGTCTCTCAACAAGCAGCGCTAGCGTTGGACAAGGGTAACAGGCTGAGAAAGGCCTTTTGCTGAAACATCTCCCACAGCCACCTTCTCCTGCTTCCCGCAGAGCTGCCTTCAACAATTCAAGAGGAGCTTTGAAGAACCTAGTTCTTTGGATGCAAAACCTGCCACGCATCTTACCTGCACCGCAGAGCACTTCCCATGCAAACACCCACATCCACTAAAACGTTCCTCCAGACCCTCACAAACTGTTGCAGCACCGCTTTCAGCCCAGCGAGGGAGAAACACTCCTGAATGACGCGTCTGAGAGCGTAAAGTAGGTAATGTGTTATTTCAGTGACCGATGGAAAAGACAGACCTAGATCCTCTGAACTAGAGGATCACAGCCCTGATTTCATAAAGGAATGTTTTTGATGCAGATACCAAACAGCTGAACAGCAACAGCTCCAGAAACCCTGCCCCAGATTCTCAAAATACATTTAAGTGCCTGAAATCCACCCAAAGCTGAAAACTCTGTGGATTCACGTTTGACTTTGACACCTTGTGAAGGTGCCCTATTAGGAGAGGGACCAGAACGGCTATTTTGGGGGTTCCCTTTCTATTTACAACAGGAACCTTCCCTTAACTTAGATTCCTCTAGCTTAGAGCACCTGGTTCATGCGCAGCAGGAGACACAAGCATGTCTGGAATCCTTACAGCACCCCCTGGTCAGCTACCCCTTCCCTAAACTCTGAGGAAGGAGCACAAGTGCATGGGAGCAGCTGCTCGGGGCTTGCCCTGTGCCGGGCAGCCCCTTCCCGCAGCTGAAGGAGCTGACCCACCTGCATCGCTTTTACCCCCCAGTTCGTCTTTGCCTGGTTCCTCATTCTCCCCCGTTCACACGCTTTGAACGACAACTTAAACACCGTTTTCCTAAGCGTTTGCATTTTGAGCGAGCTCCCTGCTACAGCACCACGTGTTTGCCTGGCAAGTTGGCAATGCAACCATGTCAGTCTGCTGGATCCTCAGCCCGAAGGTGCTGCCCCCGCAGAGACAGACCTTGCTGGGAACGAGCCCTGCAGATAGGTACCTGTTCTCATCTAGTAAACCCAAAGGTTACCACAAGTGCTACCCCCTTGCTCGGTTTGCTGATAAACCCCCTGGCATTCCGCAACCAAGCCCACAGACCCACTTCCACGAATGGTGATGTGTGGCCCACAGAATTTTCTCTGGGGGTCAGCAGAGCTGGCTGGTGACCAGAGCCGTTCTTTATCTTGGCATTACGTCCTCCACAAGCAGCTGCCCCAGAGAGGCTGAGCTGTCTCCGAAAGGAAAGACAGATAGATGGATTCAGGAAACACATTCTAAAGATAAGGTTCCTACTTCAAGAGCTTAGTAATCTCCGGCAGGGGTAAACACAAGCTTTCCTGTGCACCACACGCACAGTTCCCAAGATCTGGAGCTCACCATCTTGCACATCCATTAGAAGATCCAGCTACTGTTCAAGTACCAACAAAGTGGATGTTTGGCAGCTGCAGCAGCACAGGAAGCACAAGGAAGGTTTAGCTGCTCGAACTCCCAGGCCATGGTTTTTGGAAGTGTCTCTTGGAACACCAGATGGGCCCTAAGGACCGGCAGACGTGTCAGGAGCCTGCTGCCAGAGCACCACACGGTGAAGATACACGTCGCTGAAAGTCACACCAGATGCAGGATGCTGCAGATTCACACACCTCAGTGTGGGCTGGAGATAAGCCTCTGAACTGGTCACATTGGTGTCACAGAATCACTCCCCTCTCTCTCCCAGGGACTAGCAGGCATCTGCCATAACCCCCAGATAGAGAGAAGCTTACAGTGGGTCTTGGTTTAAATCAGGTGAGCTGGCTTACAACTTACTGGGCTGGTGCCCTACACAAGGAAACACATGCACCAATTCCACTTACTGTTTGAAGAACAGCTTTTATGCTGTTACAAACCATAAGCTCCTGCAACAGACTGTGCTCTTCCGCTCCTAAAACAAAGCTATTTACTCCCAGCCTGAAACCTTGAGGCATCTTGGCACATCCAGCTGTTATCTCGGCTGTAATCTGATTTGCTTCCCTTCCCAGTTCACTCCGGGAAGGAACTATTTGGACTGTAAAAACCACAGAGAAGGTAAGCGTCCTTGGGCTGCAAAAGGTGTGGGGTGGTTTTTTTTCTTTTTGAACACCACCCTCCCGCCCCCACCTGAAGAGACAAGCACTTTTTGAGAACATTACCAGGTACCAAACCCCAGACTTCGAGCAGGACCTAACCACGTGCCAGGGCACTGGAAGGGACTGGCAGGCTTCTCAGCTCTACCTCAGCAAATGGACTTTAGTCTGACCCAGCGCCAGGCCATGAAAGTTCAAAGAATTCCTCTGAAGTCGCCTGCAGCCTCGCCAGGCCATAGAGCTCGGCCCGGTTCCTGTGCAGCAGTCACTGCGCAGCCTCCAGTGCTGCATCCAGCCGTCAGCGCGGTTCCAAGCACACAGGGGTGGTACATCCACAGACCGCGTGGACACAGAGGCACGGTTTAAAACACAGACCCCCAAAGCAGGGGGCAGGTGCTGACAGCAAACCCAAGGCAGGCAGCCGCCCTGCTGCCGCCCCAGGACCTGGAGATGCCGTTTGTCAGCAAATAAAGATGCTGAATCCTTGCAACCTTGGCACAGGGCGCACAAATCCCGAACATCAGCCAGTGTAAACACAACTCAAAGCTCAACACACGTGCAGTTTAGGTAAGTTTTAACCACCTCGGGATGATGCAGGTTGTTAACCCGGCTGCTCCACCAGGATTGTACTCAGCAGCACGTCTGGGGACAGGAGATGTGCAGGGCAGCTCGCTGCACGGCCCCAGACAGCCAAATAAAAATGGCTAGAAGGCAGCTATGAAGGTAATAAATGTAATAAGCAATTGTCCAGGACTTCTCCTTATGCAGCGCTCAGTCCCATTAGCCAAGAGTTAGAGGTGACAAGGACTGGCTCAGCCGGGGACTCCAGAGCAAGAACTTGGTCCCACGTCAGGGGTTTGGGGATCTCACTCGCCAACTGCCAGAACGGTCACAGCTACAGCAGGGCACAGAGAGCCTGCCCCTGCTTCCCTCAGAGCAGGCCTTGGGTGAGAGGAGGAAAAGCCCAGAAGCCAAGCCAGGGTTCAGGCACCTGCAGTACTCATCTGCTGAGGTTTTCAGTAATGGGTACGAGTCTTCATAAACACGAAGCCCTTCTTCACTGTAACCAAGTGCTTTCCTCACGGAGGAGAACAAACTGCTCCTCTTTCCATCAGCACAAAAGAGTTTCCCAGAAAATACTGCTTCAAGCGTCTCCCAAGGATAAGTGCCGAACGCACACCAGCTCTCTGCACACCCAGTAGCTGTCTCTATCTTTTGGAGAAAAGCTTTCCGTGGATTCTGCTCATTCACAAAGCAGAAAACTCCTCTTTCTGTGACGGTGCTGGCAGCAGCAGTCTTGCAGCGAGTGCAGGCTTGTCGTTTGACTGCTCTGCAGAGCAGGTTTAAGTTCAAACAGCGTTTTCACACACCTCCTCTCCCTTGTCTGCGAGACTGGAGTCCATGCAACCAGAGTCCTCTGCAGTGTGAGACCTTAAAAAGCACGAATAGGTCAGCAGCCAGCCAGATGATTTGGCTTAGGTAGGAGCATCTTGATGTACCTACCCACAAGTTTCAGCTCCTGTTTGAAACTTGTTCCTCTGTCTCTTTGGAGGACATGTTAGGCTGGTTGCTCTTTGTAGCCTGTGCTCAACAAGCACTAGCCACTCCTGCCGACCCATTGCCAGACTTCCCTGCGTGTTCCCCTTCACCTCAGTTACATCCCACATCTCATCTGAGAGAAAAGGTAAACAGCAGAGACCTGACACAAGGAGACAGTAGACATTGCTGCTCACTGGACTCGCACTGCTGCTGAGCCAGACCTCAGTGGAAGGTCTGTCCCTGCAGGCAGCACCCCCAGACTGTGCAGGGGACACGGGGACTCGGGGGTGCAAGCGAAGGCTGCGCTCACCCATCTTCGAGCGCAAAAATCCTCTGACACCAAACACGTCTGCGTGCTTATGCTGAAGTCTGAAGCCAATGTCCTGGCAAGCACTAACACCTCTGTGCACGAACGTTCCATTTAATAAATACTGTGCAGTGATTTTACGAACCCACTCGTGCCTTTAGCCGCAGCAATGCTCCTGCAGTCAGCGTCCAGTGAACGGGATGACTCTGGGTGTGCTCGATGCCAACCACGCTCCCCTGAGGTAGCATTTACACAAATTTTATATGACTGCAGGAGACAAAAAGGACTCCTCTCAAAAAAACCTTACAAATATCAAAAATCCCACCCCGAACACTGGCTGCAGCTACAGCCAGGTCACCTAGTTGTGCCTCAGGAGAACCCCACCAGCCCGGCCTTGCCCAGGCAGGCAGTTAGGAATGTCAGGCTGCCGCCGAGCGCTTCTGACACGGCAGCTGATAACAGACCTTTGCTTTTAAAGCCAGACTCCATCCACTGCCCTCTTACTGTCTGGATTTTTAACAGCGACTCCTCGCTATGTTCCCTTGAAACCTGGGGATTGGAGCTGTTCACAGACAGCTGCTGCTCCTCCGCAGCAAGACGCCAGGTTGACCACTTACCATGTTTGTATTATTTTTATCCTACGGTAATCAAACACATTTAACACCTCCCCTCGCTCTCCCTGGTTTCAGTTAGCTTTCTGACCCCAGCAACAGGAGTCACGGAGTTCACTTCACCACATCAACAGCAGGGTGTCATTTCCTACCCCAGGAAGTTATTTAAAATACATTTAAAAATGCTCGTTTCAAACGTAAGCTACAATTGTTGCTAAGTGCCCACAACAACTAAACACCTCCATCCCCTCCAACACATTATGTATACGGGGAGCAAGTCATGAGTTGATCTCGTGACTGCTGGAAGGCTAAGAGTGACATGAAAAATCAGAGTTTAGCTGAGTTCAGTCTGAGCCTTTGGGAATTGTGCTTTCCAGCGTTCCTCTCAGTCATGAAAGCTGTAAAATGAAGAAGCAACAATTTTTAAATCATCATTTAAAATAAGGGCAGAAGACCGAAGGAAGCAGACCAGTCACCTTCCCTGGGCCCCGCAGTCACAAAGCTACACTGAAATCATGGGAACGTGCAGCCAGGACAGCTTTTCCTTCTGCAGATTCATCCAAGTTGGCCCCACAACCAAAGCCCAAATCTTGTTCAAGCCTTTTAAATACTAGAAATGACGGCTTCTGTCGTTACCTCCTCACACAAACAACACTGAGCCATATAAGCTCAACAGCCACAGAGCTCATAAAGGGAGAACTATTTCACCTTCACTTCCCCTTTGCTCCCTCTGGAGGGATTCTTACGCCTTTCATAAAATTTGACTGCTACATTTTAAGACAAGAAAATGCTCCTGCTGCTGGAGAAGTTACCTGGAACGTGCAGCTTTTGCTTTTATTCAGTTTACCTGAAATAGTTCTGATGGATTAGAGGACAGGAGACAACACTTACAAGACTTGAAGAAGTCTCCCCTTAGGAGTAGGACTGCATTATAAAATCCCCCTTAGCACTTGTCACTGTTCCATCAGCTGAGTTTCAACGTTTGTTTGGGTTTTAAGGACAAGCATTTATCAAAAAACATTCTTCCTGAAGCAACTGAAACCAGCATTTACAAAAAGGTGACCATCTCCACACAAAGCAATCCCAATTAAAAACTCCCTGCAAATTAGGTGTTCTCCTAACCCTGGAGTAGATGTCTGACTGCCTGCAGCAGCCGCACACATCTGCACACCCACTGGACATGTTGTTCTAAGCAGCAGGTGCCCTTACAGCACAGGATCGCCCTGTACTTGAGCTCTTGTACAACTCTTCATGAATCCCAAAGTCACGGACAAGGGCCCAGCCAGGAGAAGAGACACAGCCAGAGGATGGCTGTCACTGCTGAAGTCCCTCCTGGGATACTCCTGCCAACTGGAGTAACCCAGTTCAGCTCTCGAGGCCAACAGAGACTTTTTAACCAGGGCATAAGAGTTTATTAGTATGGTTATTCCTCTCAGAATATTCTGATGACGGATCAACCCCTGAGAGACAACACAGGGCATCAGAGGGAGCTGAGGAACAACCCGGCCAGGATTTGTTCCTAAGATGTAAGGAAAGTCTCCACCTGCACAGAGAAGTGGAGTATCACTGTCTTATTCAGAACAGGTCTGCAGGCAGGACGCCCCTCCCTGCATGCAAACCACAGCTTGGAGAACACACTCACGGACACCTTCGCAAACCGTCCCCCAGTTCTATTTCTTAGTCTGTAAATTCACTTTCCCCGTTTCCTGCTGCAGCAACCCCTTTACTGGGAGCATCATCTAGGCCACAGTTAAATATAATTTTCAGTAAGACATTAGACAGTTGTGCAACATTAACAACAGGCAGAAAATGAGGCATGTTTGCAGAACGTGCCAGAACACACCCCC
>NW_010393898.1:0-31341 GCF_000710305.1 Buceros rhinoceros silvestris
CGGCCGTTGGGGTGGGTGGCTGTGAGGGCTCTGTCGAGGCCGGGCGGCTTCGCCGGCCTCTTCCCCTTCCCGTTCCCTTCCGTTCGTGCCGTTTTAAAGGCGGCCTCGCGTTTCTGCCCGAAAGGGGTGCCTGTCTGTTTTCACAGGGTTGGTGTGAATTGCCCTGTCCCTTTTGAGCCGGGATGCTGTTCCTGAGGTAAATGTGGCGCTGGGAACGCACCCAGTGAACGTACCTGGGCTCCTGCAGCACTGGCCTTTTAATTCCGTTGGTCTGTGGTGACCTTGTATCTGCTGTGAGTGTTTGGAGGGAGGGCAAAGTGGAAGGGATGGGCCCTTCCTGCAGAATGGGGCGGTGGGGTCCTGGTTCCCCCCAAGCTGTGACTGAGATGGGGAGGCAAGCGTGAGCCTTCACTCACAGCACATGAGGGCAGGTATGTGCTGGAGTGCAGTTTGCTGGCCCGTTTTGGCATTGGGTTTTGTGCGTGGCTCTGGCCTTTGTGGGTGTAGGGGAGTTTTCCAGGGACTCCCAGGTGCTGTGCAGGGGTTTTGGGTGGTTAGTTCAGGGTGCAGAGAAAAAGGACTGGCTAAAAGCAGGAAATGAGTAATGGTTGCTCTTTAAATCATGACCCTAATGTCAAATATTCCAGCAGCAGTAGGACACCTGGTTCTTGGGGCTGTCCAGGCCTTGCACATATGCCCTTAGTGCTGCTGCTGCAGTAGCTGACTCAAATCCATGCAGGAGGAAGGCTGAAGGTGGCTGTAGTTCTTACCCCTGTGAGATCCCATGGAAAATTCAGGCTTAAAGCAGTTAGGTGTGTCCACATCCCACTCTTGTCATGGCCCTTTTTTTCTAATATTCCTTGCAAATAGCTTTTAGGGGTGTCCTGTGGGGTTTTTATCTCAGCCTAACTAACGTGAAAGAGGGCTCCAGGGGAAAAAAGATTCTGGCTGCCTCATTTTGAAGAGCAAGGCTGTTACCCTTAGGGCATTTTAGTAGACCTCTTTTTGCAGATTTTCTGGTTTGTCATGCCCATAACTCTGGCCGTTAATTAATAGGAAGAAATGCATAAATTGATAGTGTGGAATTTTGGCTTTAAAAATTGTATTAAATCATTTCTACAGTCTGCTCCTAGACACGTGTAGAACTATGTTGTGAAGAAGCCAGGCACGAACAGTGATTTTTGGCTTCGATCTGGAGGAGAACAGCACAGAGACTTTCAAAGATGTTGTTCGAAGTTAAAAGTATGGTTGTGAATGAAGTCCTGAAGTGGTTTGAGTTTGGTGGGATTCCCAGTAGTGCCAGTGCAAGAGCTCCAGGTGTGGAGAGTTTAGGATTTAGTTCTACATTCGTAATGTTAGATCCACAGCTGGAGGTTTTAATGAAAACTGCCTGAGGAGGACTGTAGCAGCAAACTGCTTGGTGTCGTGGGATTTAGGGTATGTTCAGGGAACCGAGAAACAGATGATGAGAGGATCGAGGAGACCAGTTTATCAAACCCCGGAGGGTGATAGCACGTGAGCAGAGATTACATCACTGAGAATAATGGAGAACTACTGTGGATGTTGCTGACCAAGATGAACAATGGGAAAAAATGCGTCCTGAGAACTGAGGCAGCATGAGGACAGTCAGTGACTGTAGCTGCAAACGTCGCTTTAACTCCTACAGCACTGCATGAAGGAGCAGGTATGTTGTTTGCTTCTGTTCAGCGTGGTTTTAGCTCTGGTCCCCTTAGACAGCAACTCTTGTGCTATTTGATATGGATGTGAAATTTGCTGTATTTTTCTCCCTGTGATTGGTTTTGCTTATTCAGGTGAAGGGTATTGCAGATATTCCAAGGTTTGTATCTTTATGGAAGCACTGACACGAGACTGGTAAGTACAAAGAACCAGTGATGATGATAATGCTTCTGGTTGTCCTTTGAGAAGATCAGAGGAATTCTCTGGAGTCTGGGTGCCCTCGCGTGATAGAAGTCGGTATGGTTATTGCATGGAATCTAAAATGGTTGTCGCAGCTGGTAATGCCATGGAGTCTGCAAAGCTCACGGCTAGAGTTTGGGGTCTGTTGTGGCAGAAATGAATAGTGTGAAATCTGAAATAAAGGGAGGACAAAGTTTGGGGAAAAAACCCAAACCCACAAACCTGAGGATGTCGTGTGAGATTCTTTATTACATGCGGCACTTTGCAATGTTTAATAAGAAATATGATGTTTATTAGCTGCCTACCTGTTAGGGTTGTCTGTTTATTTCTTAAATTGAGCTGTTGCCCTGCACATCAAATTGCATCTAGATCAGCTGGTTTGTGGTGTTAACCATGTGGGAAAGACTAACAGGGGCTGGTCTGCCCCAGAAAGTGGCCTTTTGGTGTGGAAAAAAAAAAAGGAATGCATCAACTTCAAAGCTTTACCTCCTGGAAATGTTCATCAGTTTATAGATTGTAGCCTTGTGCAAAGGGAATGGGCATGAACTGAATACATGGACTGAAAGATTTATCTCACTGGAGAGAGGGTGATGAAGACGGTTTGATTTAACCAGGATTTTTAACTGGGCTTTTGGAGAAGTGGTTGAGCCAGGAGCTGCTGTCTACAGATATGTGATGGGAGGGTCTGAAAAAGATGGAACCAGATTCTTCTTAGGGCTACGCAGCAGAGAGAGGAGAGACAATGGACAAAAGTTACAATGTGGGAAGTCTCTAGTTCATATAATGCTTGCTGCGAGTGTTGACAACACTCAGTAAGAACTGGAGTGGCTTGGGGTTATGGTTTTTTTGGTTGCCTTTTTTTTTGAGAGATAATAACACTTATGTTACATGACATAAGATACATAAGCCTCTAACACAGTAATAAATTCCTTCCCAGAGATATTAAAATTAATTTACAGTGGGGGTGGTGTGCTGTGTGTCAAACAGCAAGATTTTCCATGGAGCCTTTTGTCCCAGGCTTTAAATACATGTGTGGGGAATGGCTTTGTGGTCTGGCAGCAAAAGCTGTGTACAAAATTTGTAGCGTAAGAAAATGGTGTATGAAAATCCACACAGGTCTGGGTGGGTCAGCTAAGAAATTTCTCACGGACCCAGTCGTGTCTCCTGGGAAAGCAATCCTGTCCGAACCAATCTGGGGTTCTGGTGTTATTTCTCAGCAAGCAGCCAAGTTCCTGAGAGCCAGCTGGCTTTCAGACCTTACTCTGCTTGCACCAGGCTCTTGTGTCTCTGTGCACCAAAGCAAAGACCTTCATACCCTGAGTTCACAGGTGCTTGTGCCGGTGAAGTGTTAAATGCCGATTGCCAGACAAACACAGTTAAACTGAACCTGGCTTTTCTGTCCTTGAGTCAGAGGAAGAGCCCTCAGCTCTGGGGACAGTGGAGTGGCTCATATACGTGGTATCTTCTATCTGCTGTGCTTAGGTTGGAAGTGGAACAGAGTTCCAAAGTTTTCAAAGCATCTACTCTCCCCCCTCTTTCACTTCAAGTTGCGTGTTTGTAGAAAAGCAAACATGATGATTTGACAAGCTTTGTATTGCATCTTGTGATGAGGATACGAGTGGAGAATTCTCGTTATGCAAGATAAAATTGTGTTGTGTTTGGAGAAACTGTTTTGACTTGAGACACAAAACTGTAGAATTGCAAGCACGGTTTTGGGAGATTCTCAGTTTTCCACATCATTACTTAGCTCTTCAGCTGTGCTTGGGTTTGGTTTGTTAGGGTTTTATTCTGCAACTGTGCCAGTGAGACACTGACAGACATACTCGTGAACGGTGATTGTCTGCTCCAAGCCAAAGGGGGCAGATTCTTCGCGAGGTGTCTTACTGCAGAATAACAACCCACTACTCTCCTACTCCACATTTTTTTGAGGAAACTTTTTTTCCCTTTGTGTTCATGTGGGTTTTCATTGCTTTCCATCACCACACAAACACGTTAGTGGCAGACAGCTGGCTGGAACCACAAAGCTCATGGATTGGCTGTCTTTTCTGTCAATAAAGCTTCCAGTCTGTAATTTCCCTGTATTTCTGAACTAAAACCACCCTAGCAAGAGCAGCCTTGGCTCGTGGAGTGATTTACTTGTGAGTGTGGTGTTACATGCTGCTGCCATAGAACTGGTTTTATGGATTGTTTTGCCAGAATAGTACCATGGAGTTAAGAGTTGAAAGACAGACAGGGGGGTGTAAACTCTGTTCAGCCCTGTAAATCCTCCTTGTCTATTGAGTTAAAACCAGAGCTGAGATTTGGCCCTAAGGCTGGTGATGAAGAACAGTGCTGTAGGTAAATAAAACAGTATTCTGTGCAGTTTTATAATGGTTACTGGCCACTGTTAGTGGAGATGAACTTCTGCTTTTCTGCTCCAGGCGCAGCCCTGCTTTTATTGAGACTAATGACATGAGTGTCACTGAGATCAGCACATTTTGCCTTGCAGTGTTCAACAAATACCTGTTTGTTCTGGGTTGAAATGTGAAGCCTTTTATAGCTATGGAGAAGGTCTAGTGCTATTTGGAGTCGAGAATTGTGCCATCCTGTGCAGCTGATGGGAGATGGTGAACGTTTCTTGTCTGCCCTCCTTTCATCACAGTTCTATCATTTATATATTTTTTCTGTTTGTGTTAAACAAAAGTTATACCTAATGTAGTAAAGAAAGTCTGTTCTTGTTTCATTTTGCTTCCATGACTTGTTCTTTCTCAGTGGTCTGTTCATGACCTTAAAGAATTTCTTTTAATGGAACTGATTATTTAAAAGTAAAATTTTCCCTACTGTATGATTCCATTTTTATTTCAGGCTGGAATTGCCTGTTAAATGGAGTAAAAACTAAAAATAATTTTATCTTGGATTTTAGCACAGTGTGGTTTGATTATGACCTGACTGTATGAGCTCTACCAGAATACAAGTGATAGTCACAGTTAATGACAACAATACAGCAGAACAGTTGTGTCCTGTACTTGCATGTGCAGTTACTTGATTTCAAAGAGATAGTCATATCTGCAACAAATACCATGTTGTCTGTGGAGCTGAGCATCAAAAGTTGGTTGTTGGCTTGACACATGCCATGAATATTTTTTTTATTCCAAGTTATACATGGCCATGTGGATCTTGTTCCCCTCCTCATGGGACCTACTTATCATTCAATATCTCTTAATGTCTAACAATAATTAGAACAACAAAGATGAAATGGCAAACATTGTCTAATATGTTCTTTTTCATTGTGCTTGCCAGGATGCTCATAAGAAGGTGGTAGCGGTGCTAGGGCTTTGTGTGTTTTGGGCTCCCCCTTCCAGGCATTGTCTTGTCAAAGATACTGCATTTTTGGTCCATGACAGCATCAGTTTCAGCAGCAGAGATGATATCAGGTCCCCCCCAGACAGCTGAAGTATTACTTTGGTCATTGTGGAAACAGCAGGAGGTGATGTTTTGAGAGGAACCAAACCAAGTATTTAATAAATGGACATATGTTTAAATTATGTAAAGCTTGATAGTCCAGGAAAGTTTTTGAAGGTCCTGGCAGGGTGAGTCTTTTTTTTCACATGCTCGTCAATGGAAATGTTATCAGAGCATAGGACTGAATAAATTTACATATTTTCTTTCTCAATTTTTCCTGTTTTTCAGAGAGTTATAGAGAAAACTAGCAACACTCTCATCAACTGGGGTGATTTGTGATGTACTTATGCATTCATAGTCCAGCTTTTTCAGCCCAGGGAAGGATTCTAAGCTATCAAAATGCGGCTTGGAGTCGGAAAGTATGACACTAACAATAGTTACTTCCTGCAAACTGTAAAATCTGATTTCAAGGGGCTGGCTCTGGGAGGACAGAGGAATGAAGGGGGTTTGTGGTTGAATTCAGTGCCAGGGATTAGTGTGTGTATCTTCAGTGACTAAAATATATTGCTGTCTCTTGCTGTTTGTGTCTGTGGATGTGCGCAGTGACTATAAGAAACGGGGGTTAAAGCACTGGATGCAAAGCCAGAGAATTCTTTCTTTTCTAAGTTCTGTAGTCACTCGTCTTAGCCTGTTCCCTTAAACTGTATGTTGTATAGGAGGGTTTGTCCTGAGAGTGTTAGTGGATCAAAGTTACTGGACTGGATCCAAAAATAAAAATGCAATTTTCTGAAAAATAAAGCAGAATTTTGTTTTGAAGATTTTGAAATCCATCTGTTCTTTCCATTCACTCATCTTAAGTAGTTAATGAAAAAAAACAGTGTTCTTCAAATGGTTTGGGATATTTCTTCAGTTAATGAAAATCTGGAGTTTGATCAAAAAGAAGCTGGGTGGCCCAGCTGGCCTAGTAACATGTGTCAGAAGTAGGAAGTCCTTTTTGACTCCTAAATGTTACTTTTTGGAAATCTAAGAGCAACAGGGTTATCAAACTCTCTCATTAAATCTCCTGTATAACACAAGCTAATGAATGTCACTGAGCCACCTCCACAGTATTGCTGAGGACTGTAAACAGGCAGAAGGATGGCAGCGATCAGGAGCTGAGGTTGGGTGGTGATGGCAGAGAGATCAAAGTGCCTTACATGCCTAAAGCTTGCACAGTGGAAGGAGAATGACGGGTTGAATTACACCTACACACTGCTAGCAGGTATGTGATTTATTTTGCTGGTTGTCGCCTCACCTAAAAAAAGCCACTGCGCAGGCTTGAAGGGTGCACTCATCGCTTGCAGTGAGCATGGGGAAAACCCTTCCCAGATCTTCGTTTGCGAAGCCAAGCCATGATGATGATGATGTCTACTCATTCCATTTGAGAGAGAATCATCCTGACTCAAGGTGTGGCAGTCGTGATATCTGTGAGCAAAATGAATCACCTGAGCACTTTGTCCAGCCTGTCTCGGTTCCCTCTCCAGCTCTGTCCAGTGCTGTGTGAAAGCATTGACTTTAGCTCAGCAGTAAACTTCTGGGGAAGCAAGATTTGCAATCTTGTATTATTTCTTACTTTAAAAACCAAAATCTTGCGCACAGTAAATCATGATCCACTTAGAATGT
This sequence comes from Buceros rhinoceros silvestris, assembly GCF_000710305.1. Lineage (NCBI taxonomy): Eukaryota > Metazoa > Chordata > Aves > Bucerotiformes > Bucerotidae > Buceros > Buceros rhinoceros. Next base: position 6,961 of record NW_010393898.1, read on the forward strand.
ATTTAGCCCTTCCCCTCAGCATGAAGATGGGTTTCAGCACAACTCAGGTTTTGAAGTAGGTGTAGGTTTGATCAGCTGTTGGATAGGAAAGACTGTGAGAAAACTCAGCAAAATTTAGCAGGAAATATCTTCCAGGTCTCATGGCCCAGGCTTTGTGGGGTCTGTGATAGTAAGAAAACTTTTGAAGAACCAAAACAACAGAAGAAAAATGATGCATTACTTAAGCAGTAGGGAACACTACTGGAAGTTAATAATGCTCCATGGAAGATGCTGTCAGATTCAGGGAATAAACCCCCCAAGTTAAATGTGTTAGTAACACAGCAAAGAAGATTTTGAAGGGCAAACTCCCTGGAGATACAAAACTACTAACGTGCTTTTTCCAGTTATATTGGAAGCAGAACTTGCCGGGGGTTTTAATGGCCTATGGACAGCAGTGTAAGAAGAATGCTTAAATAAGACAAGGTTGAAGTCAAAGACTAAATGAATTATTTGTTTCGGTGTTCTTTGCAGAGTAGCTTAGGGATCTTCTGAGACTTGTCGGTCTTTATTTAGGGTGTATCTGAGGAACTGCCTTGAATTATACTGTCAGCGGAAGAGTACCCCGCCCAATCCACAACACAATGAGAATGAAGAAGTGGCTAGGAGTAGAAGATTTTGACTCAGGAATTTCGAAGGCATCTGGTAATGAGTTCACCAAACTGTTTGAGTATGCTGCTCCTTTTTCTCTTGAAATGGCATCGAGATCACTGGGATAGCAGGTGGCAGACCTTGAGCCTATTTTCAGAAGGGCACTAACAAGGGTCCAAGGGACTTGCGTGGGGCTGACTGCCATATTAAATTGGTCAAAGCTGTAATAAATAGAAATAATAGGCACTTGGGAAATAAGCTGTAATGACAAAGAGTAAACACTGCTTTTATAGGGGGAAATCAGGCCTCAAATATCTGTTAATAGTTTTGGGAAAGAATCAAGCAATTGCACTCTTGGTGCAATTCTCTTGGTCACAAGAACAATTTTGATCTAGTCCCATTGTTTGCTTCATGTGTCTTCTCATTCCACCACGTGATGTTGGATTTATGGGCCTATTGTTTGTAAGCAAGTTTTGAACACTCAAGGTAAAGATGCTTTGTGATGTATGATAACGCTTATTCAAGGTTATTTTCCTGTTGAACCATTCACATAATTTCTGATGGGTTTGGAAGGGACTGAGTACCAGCTCGGGGAAAACCAAGGCCTACGTGCAGCAAGTGGCAAGCACACCACGCAAGTGAGCCGACACCAACTGCCCTGCACTTGGGAAGCTGTGTACAATTTCAGAGAAAAGAGAGGGTGCATCAATCTTCCTGGACTTCCTGTGCTGGGTTCACTCATCGGTGTGCTTGTGAGTGAGGGCACAGCTCCCAGGCTAGGAAGCCACCAAGGACTGCAAAGCATCTCTGGGCCAGGAGCTTCATGTCTCGATTAGGTTAAGACTTGACACAGGTAAGAGTGATCCTCCCCTGCTTTATTCTCTCCTATGCAGTAGAGGGCGATCTTGTCTTAATTTAGACTACACCTCTCTATCCCTGTCTCTTGCCAATTGTTGCCGAAAGAAAGAAGGGTTTTATCTCTAGAAACATGTAGGATCAGATGTCTGCACTGTTCTCTGTAAATGTTATCTTTGTTAAAGATACTCGCAGTAACTATCAGGTTTTACACCACACAGCAACATTTCTCTTACATTAAGTGAGAATTACTGAAGCAAACCCATTATAACGCTAACAGAGCAAATAATAGAACCCACTGTGCAAGAACACTAACAGTCTGCTGGAACGAAGTCATACCCAAGAAGTATTCTGAAATTATCAGGGTTTTTTACTTAGAATAAAAGACGTTGAAACATTTTGATTCATGAAGTGTAGATAAACCCAATAATTATCTGATTTAGTATGTTACATGAAAATCATCGAAACAACATTCTAAATGTATGTTGTAAACGTTTCTGTATGAAAGGGTCTTTATCTGTATAGGTGGAGGTGGCTGACTGCAAACTGAGGCACTAAGGCAGCCTCCAGCATTCAGGTGGGTAGTTCTGTTTACACAGACTGTTCTCGTGAGTGTGGACAGTCTGCATGAGTAAAAACTAAGATTAGTGCTTAAGTTACTCAGACACAAATATGAAGCGCATGATTAGGTAGAGAGTAGTTCTTCTGGATATTTTTCAGTGGTAGAGTTTTAAAACTGTTGTTTGACTGTTGTGTAACATTTTGCATTCCTGACATGTCACCTGGAGACTGGTGTGCTAAAGCATTTGGCTGCTCTGAAGGAGAATGCCTGACCGATTGTAGATGGCCTGTCTTGATAAACTTCTTTGTCAATTAATTTGCTGCAAGTGCCCTTAGTCTTCTAACCGGGCTTTTCCTCTCACAGCCCTGTGATAGTTCCCAGTGACTCCAGGATGGAGCAATCCTGGGCAGTAAAGAGATTGAGATAATGACAGTCTCTGGTGACAGCAGGGCTGGCAGAGCCAGCTTGGGGGAAGACAGACACATACTTGCCAATAGAAATACCTCCATCCTTTGGGAATTGTAGCTTGGGAATCAAAGCTGACCTCATAGACAGGCATGATGGAGAACAACCTTTTGATTTATGACTAGATGAAGCTCAAAGTCTGCCCTTCTGATCCTTCTTTACAACACACCTTTTGTATTTTATATGAGCTCTTTCAGTTTATTCTCAGAACGTTATCTCTTGGGGTATCGTTTTTAAGTCTTTCAGTGTTGTAATAGCTCACTCATCTCCTTCGTAGCAGGTTTTTTTTTACAATGCTAAAATCCCTTTTTAGTATCACAAATAAACTGTTTATACTTAACATGACTGATCAGCTGCTTTGCTTTTTGTTTTTTGTTTTGGTTTTTTTTTTCTGGGTTCTTCTGAAAGCTAAAACCATATTTACTATGTAGACCACGTGCTCATCTAGGGAATCCCATTTGCATTCACTGGTGCTATGGTTGTCTCAAGTACTTTATTTGCACTTAAATATGAAAAAATAGCATTTTTTTAATGCTGGAATTTATGGGTCAAATCTTTAGTAAGATGTTGACCTCTGCTGAGTTCAAGGGAGCTGTGCTGCTTTTCACCACCAATCTCTAATTAAGGCATCCACTATAATGATTGGAACAATATGTCACTCTGCTAGGAACTCTGGTATCTGCTACCTGGTCACTTTGCCTTGTACAATATATACAAAATTGTGAACTCTGAAAGTGTTAAAAATATGGATCTGTCTAAATCTTCTTAGCTTGTTCTTGTCCAAGTTACCCACTGTTCTTATTTTCCTCATATTTGCTGTGTCCTCCGTGAGAAGCCATAGAAAGGGCATAACCAGTGTTTACAGTGGTGTCATTTATAAATGAGAAGGACTGTGACAGTGAAAGATCAGGCGCAGCTCTCTGAGAAGGAATGTCTCTGCATCAGCTCTGTCCTATCTGTGCTGAGGGTGTTTGTATTTCCATATATCTGTCAGTCTGTCTGTCATCTGCCTGCCTGTCTTCCTGACTTATACGACTGTTGATAAATATGCTCCATTGGTGATTAAAAGGAAGTGACCTCATAAGTTTGTCTTTTCAACCACAAAGGTTTGGTTGTAACGTGACATTCCATCCTATTACTCTGGTTTACACCAAATTCAACAACTTGTGGCCTGCAGATACTCAGTATAAAGAGCAGAAAGAGACTGACCTTGACAACCTCATTTCTCATTCCTTTCTTGTTATAGGTAATATAGCTGAAAATGTGGTTTTAATTATAGTACTAATGAAAACTGAAAATCCAGACAGACACTTGACAAACTCTGGTACGCTTTATATTACATTTGTGCTAACTACAAAGTATCCAGCTGGGTGTAACATTATATCTCTTTTCCTTGAGCATCCGCCTGACTTAAGCTGTATAATTAATGTGTACTTTGGCTGGAGGTCAGCTTACAGTTGGTTTTTTAGAATTTTTACATTTTTTAAGATGTTGTAATGAAACGAATATGTTTATTACCTCTGTGCCTGGATTCCCCAGAGGGAGTTAATACCTGTGGAGGAGCGCTGGCTGGAGAACTGGAATAAAATGCTCCTGCCAGCTGAGTCTGAAGCATCAGAAGTCTGTTTTGAAAAGGAGGTGTAAGAAATAGAATCAAAGAATGTAACATCCACAGATGTGTTTAACTTTGATTCATCTCCTTCGTATAGTTTGTTGATTTTAAGTTATAACACTGATACACAATTGCCCGAAGTAGAATTTGTGAGGGGATTTCTTTTATTTCTTTTCTTTTTTTCTTTGGAAAGGATTTTGTTTTCGGAACTCACCAACGAGAAACTGATGCTCTCAGCTAGAGCCAAAAGCACTAAAAGCAGGTTCCCTGCCAAGCCCCACCAGTGCACCTTCATCCTGACCTGTCTTAACTCTGCTGTTCAGTCGGCATCTGACTGCACTAGCATGTGTATGTAATTGGGCTAAATTAAATACTGCTTTTCATGATATGGACAAATGCTCTCTTGGGACCAGACTGAAATTAGCTTTGAAGCAATTTTATTGTGATGTAATGCAAAATTGAAACTGGGTTGCAAGTGGTAAAAATCTTAAGACTTGCATTACTCTGCTGTTTTCAAGGACCTGCTGCGGAATCTGAAATTTTTCTGATTTTCTAATATAAAAATATTAGCATGATTCTTCTGCCAGACTTCCCCAAAACATTTCTGACATGAAAGGAAATGGCCGTAGTACAGCCGTGTTCACAGTGGGGGCCTCAAGGTGTTCCTCTTAGAAATGAATGCATAATGATTTTCAAATGACCTTTTCTGGCACATTTGTCTGGCTATTAACGTGGTTTGATGTTTTGTGTGGAGGCATAAAGAGCCTGTCTACACAGCCTGGCTCTGCTGCACTTTAAAGTTGTTGCTGATGCAGATAATCTGAAAAAAGTTTGATTTTTCTCCAATGGCTTCAAATTGTTTCTACTTTCTTTTTGTGATCATGGATGTGAAAAAAAAACAACCCCAGTTTGTTCTGAAAAATTATTCATGGGCAGCTTTGCTAATGTTTAACTGATTACTTTGGAAGACAAACAGTCCAACTGATCAAAAGGTCTCCCCAAACCAGCACAGCTAACAAGGGGTTGGTTTTAGAAACAGCCTTTCTAAAAGTGCTTGGTTGGTGGTGTTCCTTAACAGCTGTACCTTGTCCTGGGAGGTATTTTGGAGAATATGATGCTGAAGTGGTGCTTATTTCCTCTACTCAAAGGAGGGTTTTGCAGATTTTGAAGTAGCAATCTCTCGTACACTTGTGGTCCAGGAGCATTGAGAAGCCTTGCCGGAATTCGGGCTCCGTAGGACTGAGTGCTGCACTGACACGCACAGCGAGAGCCAGCCTTTGTTCCAAGGGCCTGCACCATAGGCAAATCCCAGCCCCTACCACAACTGTTTTTCTGGTTTTCATAGTGTCTCCCGAGTGCCCATTTGGCATGAGGGAGATACACTGGCATCAATTAAAGGCATTTCCCATCTCAAAGAGGAAATAACACCTAGTCTCCAGTTAGTAAACAGCTCAAAAAATGAATTAAACCAGATGTTGCTCAGCCCTTGGTATTGACACACATGGTAGTGCAGCCTTTAAAGTGTCCCTCCTGTGGCCCCTCTGGTTATATTAAGATCTTATTTCCATCCTATAAACATTTAGGAGAATGATTAAGCAACAGTACCCCATTCATATCCCACGTTATGCTGAGAAGGGTTCATGGCTGCGTTGTTTCTTGCGTGGAAGTGTGCAGGGTGGGTAATGTAATACCACTTGTTTGTTATTCCATTAACTGTTACTGAACAGAAGTACCTGAAAGTATTTAATGTTTAATATTTTTGCATTTTAATTGTTTGGCTCTTTTCTCTCTGATTTGGACTCATTAGCCATTCTACTGAAGAGTCCCACTAACCTCAGTGGAACTACTATAACTATGATCTTTGTCCTGATTTTACTCCCATCATCTGCTATTTTCAGCTCATGATTTGGAATGAAGGGATTGATGCTGAGGCACTAATTCTGCATTTGGCATCATCTACCAAGCACAGGCATGAGAATAAATGCTTTTGCTGAGTAGCTTGGTATTTGCACGGCACAAACTGATGGGGCATTTCACCCAGGATTGTCTGCCTGAGTGACAGACAGTGAGTTGCGGCTAGTTAACTCTGAGGTGCCTCTTCCATTTTCATCCCCTTTTGACAACAGAGGCACAGAGTTCCCGCTGTATTTCTTTGAGATGGGAATAGTTTACTTCACTGGAGGCTTCAGTCATAAGTGTTCTGCGTTTGGCCTCTGTATATCAGTAGCACAAGATATGTTCTGAGTTGCCCACTCATAAGCATATCACAGTATTATGCTCATCATGTGTGTGTTCTGGATTATTTGTGTGTAAAAGCTACAGATAAAAAAAGGAGGGTCAGCAGGACAGTACCTTCAGTTTAAATGTTGGTTTGTTGACTTTGACAAGGTGGTTGTGCCTTTGATTTAGATTATGCAGCGAATGGAATTTACTGGGGAATATTGCTCAGATGCAGCAGGTTTTTTTTATCGTGTAACATTTCAGAGGAATGGCTGGAGGAAAGTTGAGACAATTTTCTTTAATGGGAACGATATTGGAAAACAGATCTGTCCAGAGTAGAAGCAAAAACCTACATGCCTTTGCTGGTGCCATAGTTTTCTAGAAAATGAGATGTACCTAGGCATGCTCCTGAATGGTTTGTATTTCGGTCTCTGATTTACCTGAGCCTGCAGATCTGTGGAAGTAGATATTTTGCGATTTTTTTTTTTTTTTTCAAGCGTGGCTGCTGGTTGTGCTTTCCTGTTTGCTGGGTTTGGAATGTGGGGGTACTGCCTGTATTGACATGTGCCTATCTACACATCACTGTGCTCGGCTGAAGTGTGTAGGTAGTTGGGCTGCTGACCTGCAGAGGCAGTCAGGTGCTTCATTCTGACAGCAGACAAGGTGTCGTGGGCAGCCGGACAGCTCCCTTTTAACCACCCAAATGAAAAGGATAAAAAACTTGAATTATCCCCAAAGTTACTAGCACTGGCTGCATGTTCCATGATACAGACAGAAAAACATCAGGGCTTGCCCTGAGGAGTTTACAGTCTAGATTATAAAGTTTGATTGTGTAATATTTTATACTAAATGTCATATTAACGTGAGCCTGTAATTTTCTGTTGAGCCAATTTGTACAGATTCCTCTTCTCTGTTAGTTTGTTTAATAGTCGCACAGTGCTTGAGGAAGGGCACTGAACACATTCGGTTCTTGAGCTCTAACTGAAGGACAGAAGCATAACGTTTCCTAAATAGGACCCAGTTCAAGAAAACATATGTACACTTTATTTCCTGAACTGGCCCTTTTAAGTTTTGGAGCTGGAAGACAGTAAGATTCTCAACACATGAATCTTGGAAGGATAGCCATGAATAATGGATCTGAGCATAGGATTTGGCACTAACTGTGGTTCTAATGGTTTTACAGAATGCTATAGAACCAATTTGACCTTCTTAAAAATTAGGGAAAAGAGGTACAATAAAGCAATATTCTTCTGTCTGCAAGACCTAAATCACATAAATTCTGAGATCCATTCTTCCAGCTGTGAAGCGCAGAGGAAAATATTTCCTTTCTCCCTTCATCTGTCTGTAAGCTTTCACTTGGATTGCAAACATTTGGAGTAAATGCCACTGCTTGCTGTGTTTGCCCAGCGCTTAGCACACTGCTGCTGCAGTTCCAGCTAGGGACTTCTGGAAGTGAAATACCGCACAGGGGTGCCAGGCTCATGCACCGCTACATTCTGCTGCAGTGAGCCAACCACTTTGTAAAACGCAGGGATTTGTAATGTCACCAAGCGGCAGTAGCTCTAACAGCAGTGACGGACGGCTCTGCACTAACCCGTGGCAGTGTGCATTCAGCATGGCAACAGTATACCTTGAGTTATGGTGCATGCCGTAGCCCCTGAGTTGCATGTGGAGTAGCTATGGAGCTCGCTGATGGGCTATTCTGTGCCTTGGATGCAGAGTTTTTATGATGGCCAATACTCTGAAACTCGTTCAGGCAATAAATTTACTTGCCTTTGAGTTTACAAGGCAATAAACAGTTGAGGCCTTTGACCTCAACGTTTACCAAATACATTTGCAGCAGTTGTGTTTATTGACAACTATTTATAGGGAAGTATTTTATATGGAATTTAACATGTGAAAGAGAACAGTTTGATTTTGCAGCTCTTACTCTTTTCTGATTTCCATCTCTACTTCCCATCTCTTTGATTTACTTTTAGAGCTGAAGTTGCAGGTTAATACTACAAAATAGTTATTGACAAAACAAGTAATTTGAGTCTTTGTGCCAGATTCTTAGAATTTTTCTGTTTTTATTTTGGTTGACTGAGAGGTTATATGTATGCTACGTTTTGCATTGTATAAGGCTCATTTTACATTCTTTTACTAATCTTTACTAATCCACAGTATTTAGTGACTGACTACTGTTTGCTGCATGCTCATTAAGACCAAGAACTCTGTCCTGCTCTGCAAAAACCTCTGCAGCTGAGGATTCCCTCCCATTTAGGCACGAGTGGGATGGGGCAATCAACTGGGGTTGTTCAGCATGCTAAGTGGCGGACCAGCGAAACCTCACATAGTCCTGAATCTGCTCTAATTTATACCACAGCTTAAATGAGACACTGTCAAGCCCTGACATTACCAGAAGGCAGAAAGGTAACAGTGCTTTCATCCCTTCCTGCGGCTGTCAGCTGAGCTCACGCTAGGTGCACCTGGGTAACTGTTCCCAAAACAATCCCTGCTTTTGGAGTTGACGCTTTTAAAATTGCATTGGCCCTGATCCAGCAAAATACTTGAGTTAATGTTTAATTTCAGGCATGAAGCATGGGACTTCAGTGTGACTGCTCGTAAGCTTAAAGATAAGCACATGCTCAAGTTCCTTGTTGGAAAACAGCCAGTGTACTTTTTATCTTGCAGCATCATGCCAGTAAGATACTCACTTCAATCTGTTGAACTCTGATTGCTTGAATTCTAGAAAAATGATTTCAGATGCTGTGGAATTACAGTCTGTCATTCCTAAATAGCTCACCAGATTCTTGCCCCATGTAAGTTGCTTCATGCCAATTTGCAGTGTTAGAGGAATCTGCTGCAGAGTTTTGATCAGGAAATCTTTACATTGTTTGGCAATTGGACTTCTTTTTCCTTTTTGATGAAGCATAAGGTAAGTACAGATATAAGTAAGAAATTCTTCAGTGTGAGGGTGGGCAGAGCCTGGCCCAGGCTGCCCCCAGAGGTGGCAGCAGCCCCATCGCTGGCCCCATGGCAGGTCAGGTTGGCCCTTGGGGCTCTGAGCCCCCTGCTCTGGGTGCAGATGTCCCTGCTCCCTGCAGGGGGGTTGGACTGGGTGACCTTTACAGGTCCTTTCCAACCCAAACCAGTCTATGATTCATCGTTAGTATCTACAGCCCAAATGCAGCAACATTATGAGATCTATTAGAAAAATCATCTTTAACCAGATGGTCAGGCTCTCGGGTGGGTTACTCCAAATAAGTTTAGAAAGTAGTGCCTATGCTTCAATAAATCACTATAAATGGATCTACAGTAGATTGTCATCTAGTGTTGATTTTCATTCCTGAGACATAAAGAAAATGGGTTTATTCTCTAGAGGGGGACTGTCCACACAGGAAGAGATTCATATACAAGATGTTTTATGTATTTGGTGTGTTGAATGTTTAAATGAGTAAGAAAAATACTTTATCAGTCCAGCTTCAGCTTGCTTTGTGAATTATGTTTACGGTCCATATCCCAGACTCACACACTAGAGACCTGTGAAAATACAAAATGGCTCTGACTCGTGTTGAGGTGGTGACAAACTGGAGTTCTGAGGTGGGACACCACTTTCTTGGCATCTCCGTTGTCTGCTTAATGAGGTGGCAGTGACGCTGGGCTGGAATTAAGGTCCTCTGATATGAAGGTGTTAGGGAAAGGCCATTGCTTTGTTGGGTTGGGTTTTGGATGAGCACCAGAACCCCTTTAAGAAAATCCCATGTAGGGGTGTAGATGTTTGGCTGAGTTTGCTGTAAAGAGGGGTTTGGGCCCATAAGTCTGTAGGGATGAATGTGTACAGCTTCATTAGAGCTAAATAGGAGTCGAAGAGAGGAGGACAAGTGGGAGGGACGTTGCAACAGCAGCCTGACCATATGACACTGTAAAAGGCAACTCCAGATCTGTCAGCACCACTATGTCTGGAGCAAGCCAAGAAGCCAGATGCTGTTCTTGCTGCTGAAAGCCTGTTTTCCACAGTCCAGTGTTGGGGCCTCGCGATGTAAATCCCTGCCACATGTGTGGCCACTGGTGCAGGACCTTATTCCTTGCTAAAGTGGTGAACGTGGCAGAAAAGGAGGAATCTTGTGCTTACTTGGGCTCCTTTATAAACTAAACCCAAATGAATTTGATTTCATAGTCAGTTTAAAAGAAGGGAAAAATAAAAGGTAGTTTGTAATGCTTTTAGTGATTTATATGTTTAGGTAGCAGCATCTGCCTTCACTATCAGTGCGTCTTTCAGCTGTAGTCCTCCCCACAAACGCTCATTTCTGAGAATAAGAAATATACATTAATTTAAAATGGAATTAAGCTAATAAGAAACGTACTTAAAATCACTGCATTATCTACTTCGCCTTTCTTTTCATTTACAACGGTCTTTCTACCTTCCTTTCCATGCACCTACCCTAAAGGATTAGCCTTTACATGGAACACAGCCTGGGCAGAGAGGAGTCATACTCCAGAACAGCCTTTGGAGGCCAGGGGCAGAAAGATTCCCCTGAAAAAAGCCACAGAGCCTGAAGGAATTATAACAACCTTCATACATCCCACTGGCTGCCCTCCGGGAGCGCTCTGTATGGTGCTGTGAAAGGAGTCACAAAGGTGCTGTTCTTTGTGGCTAGTGATGATTTACTTGGAAAAGTGACTATAAGGAAACTGGGCTGTTAAAATAAAAAGGTCCATCAGAGTATCCTTTGGTCATAAACTTGTTGTTGACTGGTAACAAAACATAGAATTTTTGGTTTGTATGTAGAAAATACCTACTTTCATGGAAATATTCTTTTGGAATTCAAAAAAACTGTTTTATGTTAAATCTATTTTTTGATATCACAAGGGGGGATTATTGATTGAAAGTTGTGATTTATCAGAAATGACCACCTTTCCTTGACATTTTTGGGAAGGGCAAAAGAACTGACCATTTTGCCAGTAGCTTTAAGAAGCTTTTAATATTTTCCTGGCATATTCACTACTTTTTGGCTTTTATATTTCCGTTGCAAGCCAGAAATCTGCAGTGGGAGGGCAGAACTAGGTACTCAAAAAGAGGACAAAAACCTAGCTATAGCTCTGTGGTGATGTTTCCTCTGTGGAGCTTCCCAGTTAAATAGAGTTGCATCTCTGTTGCCAGGAAGCAATTGGCAGATCTCTGAGCTCCAGAGAGATTTTTACACCTGGAAGGTGCCCAGGGAAAGTACTGAATACCCTGCCTCTATTATGGGCACTGTGTGCAGCTAATATGATCACGGTGCCGGACTGCTAACAGCGCCTTGTGTTATGGGTGACAGTGTTTTACACTGATATTCTTCTCTGATATTTCCAGGTCGACTAGCCATAGTAGGGACTGAACCTCTTAGGCAATGGAGCTCAGTTTTTGTTAACTATGTGCTATAATCTTACATTAAACCAACATCGTTCCATCAATCTAAACAATTTCATATTTGTGTCCGTTTATTTGCTTAATCTCCGTTTCTCAAGTGTATGAGTCCTGCCAAATAATCAGATGTAAGTTTATCTCCAGCTATGTTTTGATTAATTTAGGACACTAAAACGGGAAAGGAAATTTATATAGGCCAAAAATATCTACATATCCTTTAAATCCCTCCAGGGATGGGGACACCCCAGTTCGACAGCCCTTTCTGTAATTTTTCCTCATGTCCAACCTAAACCTCCCCTGGCACAACCTGAGGCTATTTCTTCTTGTCCTGTTGCTTGTCACTTGGGAGAAGAGACTGACTCCAACTTCCTGTCTCAGGGAGTTGTCAAGTTCGACAGCCCTTTCTGTAATTTTTCCTCATGTCCAACCTAAACCTCCCCTGGCACAACCTGAGGCTATTTCTTCTTGTCCTGTTGCTTGTCACTTGGGAGAAGAGACTGACTCCAACTTCCTGTCTCAGGGAGTTGTCAAGAGCAAGAAGGTCTCCCCGGAGCCTCCTTTGCTCCAGGCTAACCCTGCTCTAGGTCCCTCAGCCGCTCCTCAGCGCACTTGTGCTCCAGACCCTGCTCTAGCTCCTCTGCCCTTCTCTGGCCATGCTCCAGCCCCTCAATGCCCTTCTGGGAGTGAGGGGACAAAACTGACCCCAGGATTTGCTGCCCACACCGGTGCTGGTACCAGCCAGGATGCTGTTGGCCACCTGGGCACACTGCTAGCTCCTCTCCAGCCACTGGTGACAAACACCCCCAGGTCCTTTTCCCCAGGCTGTTTCCAGCTGCCCTTGGCCCCCACCTGAAGCATTGCAGGAGGTTCTTGTGACCCAAGGGCAGGACCCAGCACTTGGCCCTGTTGAGAGGCCAGTTGTACAAGGTTCACTTTAAGCCAATGCCTGAGATGCATCACGTGCCATGTCATGGGCCTTCTGTGACACTCAGCTTTTGTGTTGCGGCACAGAAGTGCTGCTGATATGTGCTGTGCTGAGCTTTGCTGTAGTGGTACCAGCATTTCTCTGTTAATCGTTGCTCTAAACCAGTAGACAAACAATTCTTCTTGTCTTTTGATTCTGCTGGTGTTAAAAATCCCTGGCGGATACATATGTTGTACTCGTCAGTGGTTCGAGCGTTATACTTGAGCCAAGTGAGTAACACTGTGGTGGTATCTGGAGCTCTATGTTATACCCCTCTGCTACCAGTTGGTTTTGTCATTGTCACTCTTCAGCTATGTGGCAGGAACAACTAAATCCAGCTGTGTTGTTTATGAAAAATATTTTTAAAACTATGCTCTGGACAAACCTGGGAATGTGATGTGGGAGTTGTTCTGATATCAGAGGGAGATCTCTTGGCATCCCTGGAAAAATGGTCCCAATTCTGGCCAAGCTGTGCATGACTCTCAGAAGACTGTAGTTCACAGATGTTAGGTAGAGGCTCGTTAGAGCTTAGCAGCTCAATTCTCTGAAGTCTTCCTAGAACTGAACAAATCAAGTTTTCCATAACTCCTTTTCTTTGCAGCCAAGCCTGCACCATGGCACACCAAGCTGTGCCACTATTTCTTTTAAAGTTTAAGGAGTTATCAGAATTTTCTTTCTTTCTCGTCATAAAAGTTCTCTGTTTAAAGTTCAGCAGTGTAGCAGTGATTGTCACTTTGTTCATGTAACTCTGAAGGTGGCCGCATTCTGCTGTTTGTAAATGGAGGTGGCACATTTCTGTGGAAGGATGATATCTCTCTTAGCACGTCTCAATGTGTGAGCACGGGAGGTGGATGGAAGTTGGTTAGCTTCAGCATCTACCCTATGTGGACAATGTTTACCTTGGAAATGCTTTATGTGGTACATCTGTACTTGCTTGCCAGGCTTCTACGTGGGATGAATGTGGTGTATCCTGGTGAACTCGTGGCCTGCCTTGGTTTAGCCCACCTATTCCCGGGCTCTGCACCTCCTGGTGGAACTGAACACTGCTGGTGCTGCCTCTGAAGCACACAGGTAGGACAGATAAAAGGAAGAAGCACCTCACAGGAGTTTCGATAGAGAGAACGAGAGGGAAGTAGAAAGTCAGGGTAGCAGAAAAAAGAAAATTATCTGAGTGGAGGCTACTAATGCCGTTCTCACGTATCTGTTGTGAAGACAAACTTTCCATCCTGTGTGAAGCACCTGGATGCTATGCACCATAGGAATGCCTATGAGGAAATGAATAATTTGGTATTATATACAGAGTCTAAAGGCCATGGATAGCATAAAGCCTGGGGCTACATGTTGAATGGAAGAATAGAAAAGTACTGAATATCTGATTGTTTTCTGCATGAGTGAGCATTTCTACAGACAGCTACCTCCTTGACAACCCTGATTCTTTCTTCGAGCTGTCCCTTACTTTGCAATGAATGAGGCGGTGGTTTGGTGGGAAAAAAAAATTGTGTGTGATCACGTAAAGAAAACCCCTATCATGAAGTGCGCTCAGAAAAGGGCTGAACGAAGTTTGTATAGGCAACCTTAATTTTGGCATTTCCTAACTTTTGAATTCTTGGTATTGCATTGTCAATGTTATTTTAACAGAATTTTTGGATGTCATAAGTAAAAGTGATGCCTTGGAAGCCTGTATTTTATCCTTAGCTCCAGTGAAGCATTCCTAATCTTTATCTGAATGAGCCTAAAGGGGCTTGTTTGTCAGGCTTGGAGTCACTGACAAATTGTTCACAGCAGCATTTTAGGAAACAAACCTCACGCCAAGTTTACAAATGATCTTCCCAGAATGCAGGTTTTGCATCGTGCCCCTGCAGCTACGTGGACAGCTGCCTGCACGCTCTGAAGATGTTTGCCTGCCGAGCTCAGGGAGGCAGATGACCAGTAACGTAGCTGGCATGTCAGCGTGGGTTTGAGTGGCTTGCTTGTGGAGGCTCCGTTTGCCTTTAATGCTTGAAATATTCCAAAAGACCACATACCATTTCCCGCGTAGTAAAAGTGACCAGTGCCTTTGTCAGTTCAGACTGGGAACACTAATGAGGGTCCTGGTTCAGAGAAGCTTGCCATCTGTAAAACAGTTAAGTATATTCTTACCGTGCTTATATCATTAAGGGCATACTTAACCCCACCAGCTTAATGAGGAACATATATCTTTAAAGGTAATCACATACTTAAGTGCTCTGTTGAAAAGGGATTGATTTAAACCTGATACAACTCTGTAACTCATCCTGTTGACCAAGTACTCATTCAAATTCCTTGCTTAACTAAAGGGCTGCTTTACCCTTTCTAGACATTGCTTTGAGCAGCAGCAATGTGGAGCTGTACCACTGCTCACAGAACTGTTGTAGCAAAATAGGGCTAAAAGACACCTAGAGAGGTTCTTGGCTGCCAGGGTGCTCAGCTTTGAGGCTGCAATACAGTCTGCGGATCAAAGAGCTAAACCAGTTTGCATCCGGCTCCTTCTTTTTCAGGTAGGAACTCGGGAGCACACGAACCATGGACTGTTGGCTTCTGGAGTTGTTTAGGAGGTGGAAACTCTATGATCATGACCCCTGTTTTCCTTGTGGGGATCCTGGACTGGCATTCCGTGAGATGCCTTGTGCTAGAAGTGAGCTCCTCTGAAAAATATCAGCACAGTGTAGGCTCCCACCTCTGGAGCAGTTCGTCTGGCTTGTGGTCTGCATCCTGCAGATTCTCCCTCTGAAAAGAAGGCACCAGCTGGGAATGGGCTGTTCAAGCTGATCAAGAAGTACATCCATTACTTTTTTCGAAGGGTAAGCTGGGATGCTTCAAGTCTTCCCTGCACATGTGTGCACACATGGAAAACTGAGAGACCCCAGGCAGTGCCGTTCTTGCTATTTGGGCTCCCCAGATGTTGTAGGGCAAGGACAGGAAAAAATGGTCCAGCCAGCCAGGATGTCCAAACACTACTCACTGAGTTTGCTTCCTTAGCAAGATGGGGCCAACTATACCTGACAGTTTTATGTTAATAGAAGTTTTTTCTGTCACTTTAAAATAATTATTGATTTTTTTTTTAATGGTGTCTCAGAACAAAGGCATGAATTTTTCCTCCTGTCTATAAAAGCTTGCTGGTGTATTGTGTCAAGGGCAGCAAACACACTTATGACTGTGTATGATGTAAGTATCACAACACAGAGACACATTTGGCTGACAGACTGTGAATCCTCCTGGGAAGTGGCACAAGGGTTTTCCAGACCTCGGCGTTAAATGTTGAAAATAATTGTCTGGAAGGTAATAGTACCCCAGAATGGACTAAGAGCCTGTCAGGTTTCATGTTTCCTGAAGTCACTTTTGAATTCGTAAAATATTCTGAAATACTCTGATCCAAATTTGGTTCCTCAAAAATGTCACCTCCTGGCATGAAGCTTTTCACTCCAAGGTTTTACCCGAGGCCGGTTTCCATTTGCCTCTTCATTTGGATAACCTGGATGAGTCAGGTGAGTGGCCTTTTGCTGCATAAGTCCGTTGGTATTGACTCTGTCGGCAGAAACTCAGGGAAAACCTGAGTGAGGGTGTTGGTGGTATAAGTGTCCAGCTGCTAAAATACAGATGTTGTACAGCTAAACTGGATTGATCCAGAATGGTATTTCACTGGCAAGGTTTAGCATTCTTAATGCAAAGTAAGCCCTCATAAGCAGGGCCTCTTATACTGTAGGTTTTGTACTTTAATGAGGGAGATATTTAATCAATTTTAGGGTATACTGGTATCTGCGTTTTGCATATGTTTCAAATAACAATGAAATTTATACGCAGATGAAGTAATTGAAGCATAGCCTCATTTCAGAAGGGTGCACAGTTCTTACTGCAGTGTAATTCGAAGAGATTGGGGATCAATCAAAATGTTTTTAAATTAAGAGTTTTCTGCAGCTGGGACACTCCCATGTTGAGCTACTTTGGTTTCAGTTTATGGCTCAACTTTTTTCCCCCAAGTCAAATGGTTTATTGTACCCAGGATTTTTTAACTGTCACATCTGAAAATGAAACGTGTCTTTAAAAACCTGATATTCTATAGAGATCTAAACCCTCATTGAGCTGTGTGACCCAAACATACCCTGAAATTTAATGGCAAGAAGTTTAAAATTTAAATCCAGGTCCACATTTCACATGAGTTCCTATCCTTGTATGTCAGAATTTGAATGCAATATTCGGCTAAAACACCTTGGAATTTGCCTTCACTTAACTGCTCTCAGTTGAGTTATAGCTCTGGCAATTATTTATTGCCTCTAAGCATGATAATAGCTTTTGTTCAGCAAATAAACCTTATCCTTATGGTGGCCCGTACCACACCATTTTGTTTATATCTCTAGCTCCAAACTCTGGAGTATTTGAAATTCAAATAGGGACTGTTGGGCCAGAACCGTTACCAGATTTCCCCAGTGCTGCTTTACAAATCTTCTCCCTTTGTAGTGAGTGTATTTTCAAACTTCCTCTGCTAGGAGTGCTCCAGTCACTTGTGCAGAAAGTAACACCATGTTTTGTGGGGAATTCTCTGTGGAATAGGAGCTATTCATCCTGGGATAAAAGAATCAGACTTTGGCTGTCACGATCTGATCCAGTACCCACAGAGTACAGAGGAGGTCTCTCCTTGCTGAGCAGGACTTTGTCTGTGGTTGAAGAATAGGATTTTTTTCAAGTTTTTACACGATTTTCTGTTAATTTTCTTTCCCATTTGAAATAAACTACTTACCATTCTTCCTATTAAACGCTGCTTAACGAGTTTGAATTCATTAGGAAAGTCTTAGAACGAGCTATGTGCCGTGTTTTTCGGAATACTCCAAGTGCGCCACTGAATGGAATCTACTTAGGTAAAGGCACAGCTTCAGAATCCCATCAGAAAGAGTTTGATTTCGGATGATGTGTGCACTTTGGGAAGAAATCCTGATAAATTTAGATCTTGATTAGAAGTAAGACTAAATATCAGGTTCTGTAAAAGGACATAGCAGCTGGCAGCTACTGTGACACTGTGCTTATCACTATTTCTTTCTCTAGAGTTGTTATTTATTTAGATTTTCTCCCTCACCTCCTTCTTATGCAGGCCATCAGCAGGAGCTTCCAGGTACCACCCACCACCACAGAGGAGCCAGCCAGTGCCTTTGCATCTTGCCTGCATTCCCTCCCCTCTGACTGCCTGGCAGTATTGAGAGCTGTGGTGGTCCTGCACCCTCTCCTTTCTGCTCAGAACTGATATTTTTTTTTTTTGGTTTTGAACCGTTCCGTGCTGCTAGAATAGCACAAATGGACTGGGTTGGAATGGAGGCTGCTCTTCTTTGAATACATTCGCTAAACCTTCTGCTTCCTGACACGCTGGTGGCTGTCGTTTGGAGCATGAGCAAAACTCTCTTTTAAGATACTATTTGCAGGGTAAATTACAGCATAGTTTGGTAGGGAAAAACTCCAAACAAAACCACAACAAATTATTTAGCAAAATAAATATTTTTAAAATGATCCAAATTGTCCCCTTTAGTTACATGGTGAACATGGAAACATTGTGAAGGCCATTCAACTTTAAAAAGGAAATGAGAAAGTTTCGCTCGTGTGAAATATCTGCCTGTGCTACCTGTCACCTGCATGAGGAAGACAAAGGTTAGGGGTGCAGCGTGCTTTAGAACAGAAGATTCTCTGTGTTTTGTCTTTTATATCAATAAATGAAAATAGAATTTTGTGGTTGGAATATGGCTTTAAGTGCATAGATAAGAGCCCAAGTAAATACTAGCACTCCTTCATTCCTGAGGGAAGTTGGTGGCTTGCCCATATAATTTGCTGATAAAGTCCCATCTGTTAAAACAAAGTACTGCAGCACTAGTAATAAATTTCAGGCAAAGACCATGAGAGGTTATTTTTGCATGACAGTTTTTGCTGAGCTTTATTTTAAACCAGAAAAAGCATTCAAAACTGAAATGAAGATTATGATATTGGCTCTAAGTTAGCTTTACGGTTTTACAGGGCAAATGAGAACTCCCGCTCAGCTTTATTTCACTGGTAAACAGTATTGCATGATAAACTGTTAGGAGAATAAAGTCATAAGGGAAACTCTGCTTCACAAATGACATACGTAGAAAAACAGCAGATGTCTGATGAAGTAAAGAACCGACTTATTGCCAAGGCTTTGGAAAACAAAATTAATTTCCTTTCGTCTTTGATAATGATGATGTAATGGAGTTAATAGGAAGAGCCTGCCATGCTCGTGGAGTTATTCAAGAAGAAATGTTAGACATGCAGCGGGTCAGAAATACGGGTTTACTTACCATAAGAGTATTTATAGATGTGGAGGAAAAAGAAAGATGATAGTGGTGTAGAATGGTGCTTTTGTTTAATTTGAAGCATAATGAAACAAAACTTGTGGAGAGTGCAGAATCCTGTTTGTTCAGTACAAAGAAGAAAACTTGTTCTGGTAGACAAGATTTTTTCCTTACTTGGAGGAAAATAAAATCTCTTTCTAGAGTGAAATTAAAAAGTAATTAACTTACCTTCTGCTTTTCCGTGATGGTTACACCAAGCGAAGATAGTGGATGAGTGGTCATGCCCTTGGCTGTTTTACTGGCTAGAAAACGTCTCCACAACAGCAAAGGGGCTGTATTTTTCTTAATTTTCAAGCACTTAATTTTGCTGCTTTGGTTTTGACGAAGTAGTGTAGCAAGTAGATGTAATGACATATTTATTTGCAATATCTTCTGTGGTCACTAGATGTCCTGCCTGCTGTTGGAGTGACTGGGAGGGTGTGGTTCCTGGAAAACAAAAAAGGTAACGCTAAAATTAAAGCTGGGCAGAGTCCGTGAGGTATGTAGGAAGCTGGCTTGTTTGAGAACATCTTGTGATCTTTGTGCACACTGAAATGATGGGGGAGGTGGTGCTGGAGTGTGCTGTGCTTTTGTCAGACAGAATGAAAACGAGATTTGTTCAGGGAAACTTTAGAGGAGCGACTTACTGGAATGGTTGAAGCAGTCAAAGATGGTTTGGCAACGCATTAGTGACTCAGTCTCCTCCCCAGGGATAAATGCTACAACTATATAAGAGTGGAGATTCATTGCTGAGACATGAGGATAACTACAATATATATTTACACACATAATATCCACTCAGCCAGGACTCCTTTCTGGAGGGTCAGCTGTGAGGAGAGCTGGGATGGATGCTGTCATCTGAGTGATTTCACTTGTCAGGGCAGACGTTGGGCTTTCGGAACATCATTACGTGTCTTAACTTCATCGATGGTTTTTCCCCACCATTAAAGATTTGACAGTTGAGTGCAAATCACAACTATAGAAAGCAGAGAAAACCCTGCAGAACTGATTGTGGTATCCAATTAACAAGTGAAAAATAGAGGCAGAGCTTAGTGTAAAACACCAAACATAACCCTCAGGAGAAAAAGAACACATGACTGAACCAGTTACCCCCAGCTGAAATGTAAGTGTGGGGACTGCTAAACTGCTTTTATTGTTACGATTTTAGTTTTTGCAGATATGGCTAAAAGTTTATGGACATTTACTTCAGCGTTAGACTACCCTATTCCCTATTTGCCTTGCCACAGGTTGTTATAAAAATAAAATTATTTGGGGTTTTTTGAATCCCTACAAAATTGTTAGGGTTATTAAAATGCATACAAGCTGATAGACTGTGTGTTTATTAAGCCTGGATACTCGGCCCTTTGGAGCCCGCCTGCCAATGAATATTTCACTCCAAAAGGATCAGTTAAAGTTCAACAAATTTATTTTGCAGTGGGTTGCTCATGCAGAGGTGAGACCTGCTGGTACACCATCAAAATGGTGAGAGCAACCTCAGTTCGCTTCACTAAACTGGGTAAAACAATTCCAAAGAATAATTTCTATTTTGCGGTATTTGTGTAGACGAGGGGAACCGTGGCTGGCCAGCTGGAGCAATGGCTCGTGAAACAAAACCAATCCTTTGACATTCTTGCATGTAGTACAGGTTTGTTCTAATTTTGACTGGATAACCAATTTTGTTTTTACTGTGCTAATGGGCTGTTCTGCATAGGTGGAAGCCGTCTACTGCATGCCCTAGATGGAAACAGACTTCTATTTCAGCTCTGAATATTTAGCACTTAATAAGGTAGCCACCTGCTTTTAAAGTTATTCCAACATATTCGAATGGCCTTTACTGCTCATTGTGAATAGCAGGATTATTTTTGATCTCCTGTAATGAAACAAATAACCAAACCGATTTAAGCATGAAATAAAAAAGATTTCTAGCTCCTCTATTTTTCAGAAATTCAAATGACTTTATAATAGCACCTTATAAATCACTTAGAAATCTGAGTTCTGTAGCTTTAAAAGCCAGGCCTGCATATAGTGGATGTTTGTTCCTTCTCAGCATGACACAGTGAAACCACGGAGTGCAGAGCGGGGTGAGGGCAGGTGCTGAGCTCTGGTCACCGCCCCGCACTGCCTGTTCTCTTCAACCCTGGCCAAAGCTGTCTGGAACATTCCTGTTGAAACCTCAAACCAGGAGAAATGATTCTGTGCATCTGTTCCACTTTGCCCCCAGATTTTGTCATGGCTCATGAACCTGCATCTGGGGAGTATGTTGTACAAGCCAGAAGTTGGCCAGGAGGTATTGCAAATGTGGCTGGAAGCCATGCACTTACTCCTCACTTTGGAGCTGGCTGCTCAAGACTTCAAACAGCTTGAGAAGTCGTCTAATTTACAAGGGCTGGCATTGCTGCAGGGACGGAATTAGGACTCTGTGGTGGTTTCTGTGGGGGAAGTGTTACCTTAATTCAGCGTTTCCTGCTTCTCTAGTTTTGGCCGTTTGATTTTGATGATGGATATACAGGGCAAGGACGTGATTACCAAGTTGCAAGATGCCAATCTTTTCTGTGCAGTGCCAGCAAGTGCTGAGGTGATTCTTCTCTCTGGGAGCAGCCATTCCCTGGTGCAGTCATCTTCCTGGGTTAGCACTCTGTTGTCTGCTTGAGTACTCAGCTTCTGGTGATTATCTGCAAAAAAACCCACAACCCCCAAATCCCACTTCTTTCCCGTTTCAAAGCGTGGTTGTGTATTGATTGTGTAAATGTGGGGAGAAAGGTTAGTGGTGGGAGGGCTCCCTGTGGTTTGCTGGTTATTGGTTGGGTTGAGCTGTGTATTGTTCTGATGGAAAGACAGGTTTAGGATGGGCTTGGACAGGAAGGTGGAAATGCTTATGGCTACAGCAGAAAGTGTTCTGCGTCTGGCAGCTGTTTCCAGGGCAATGATCCTCATTTTACTGTGGGTCATTGCAGTACCCTTGAGAAGGGAACTCAGGAGGGGGTGGTGTTCTTTTAGACCATTTCTCCTTAGGCCATATAGTCTCTTGAAAATAAGGGTGAGAACTTACGAGAGTGTTTTTGGGTCAGCCAGTGTAATAACAAGGAAACAGCCTGCCTGCAGTTACTGCGGGTGGTGGTAAGGTGCGCTGCAGCCTTTGGTACCAGCTGGAGGTTTCTTGGTGCCGACGTTCCAAGTCCAAATGGACTCTAGTGCCATTTGGATGGGAAGCGAGGAAGGCATTTACCCCTGAGGCCAGTCACCACAGGGGTGTAGTGCAAACTGTGGCTTGTTAGAGATGACAGAAAGCAGTTCTCACAGACGTTGCTGTTCGAGCATGGTATCAATAAGGAGACAAGAAAGCCTCCAGAACACATATTCTCTTGATAATCTGTGAGCATGTGTCCTTGCTCGGAGGGAACCGCAATGCTCCTTGGAGCATTTCTCTCTGCCCACAAGCCTAACCTCTGTCCTGCTGAGTCTTAGCTTCAGCCAGCTCCTGCTCTTCCACGTGCTAATCTTGGCGAGACACTGGGACAACTGAATGTCTGTTGTATTATCCTGGGCTGTAAACAACAGACAAAGTGATGTGTCATCTACAGGCACTCTAATCCAAACAGTGGCCTGAGCACCGGTGCACCGTTGGGAGCATTTCTGGAGCGTGTTAGGTGTGCTGGGGACAAAGGACAGCCAGCGTGCCAAATAGCTCAAGCATAGACAAGGCTTGGACAAGTGTCGGACGAAAGCAGAGCAGTAGTGGCAGGAGTACTTAGTAAAGCAGCTTGAGTCATCTTGGCCACTAGTAGTTTTTTCTTTCGATGCAAATAAGTAAAGAGGATAATGTTTAAGAGTGTGGTTCCCCTTTGAGGGAGCTGGTGAATGTCAGAAGAGGCTGGAGCAGGGAGGGGCTGTCAGAATCCTCAAGGATGGTAGCAGAAAAAGAATGTATTGCTGCTTTGTGCTGTTCTTTTGTTTAAACTTTCTCTTTTTGTATAAAACCCAGGTTTTTCATGAAAAAATAATTTTTGTGCTGTTTGAATTTGCTGTCCACTTCTGGAGTGAACCCAAGCTTTTCTGAGGCAGCTGAGTTAATTCAACTCATGAGTTGTATTTAGCCTTTTTAACCTTAAAATGAAAACGATTGAAATCTGGGGTTTGCACAGTGGACATTCCTAAACTGAAGAGAAAACTTGGTTCTTTTCCTGAGTTTTGGAAGAAATTGTCTATGTAATAGTTAGGAATGTGTTTCAGTGCTGTGCCTTTCTTTAACCATCTGTAAAAGGGGAATGATACCGGCGGTGTTATGTCAGGTGTTTTAGGATGGACAGGACAAATGGGCCAGGAAACTAGTCAGAACCTGATCACATTGGAGTATCTTTCAAAATCCTGACTGTCCTGCCATCCTCTTTCCTTCCCAGTGTCAGCCCCATGCAGAATGATTTGAAATTCCGTTTTCACAGTAGGAATACGTGCTTTGTTATAAACTATGAACGGAGTAGCAATGAGCTAAACGCATCTTCACCAGTAAGAGCTTTTTTCATGTATGAGCGAAATATGTACAGATTCTTCATAGCATTAGCTGTCACTTATTTTTAAATGTACAGATTCTTCGTAGCATTAGCTGTCACTTATTTTTAAATGTACAGATTCTTCGTAGCATTAGCTGTCACTTATTTTTAAACAACTCCTCTCTGTCGCTTTTTTCATGTATGAGCGAAATATGTACAGATTCTTCATAGCATTAGCTGTCACTTATTTTTAAATGTACAGATTCTTCGTAGCATTAGCTGTCACTTATTTTTAAACAACTCCTCTCTGTCTGCAACAGGGAACATTACCTTGAGCAGCATGACAGTTTGCATATTTTCAGTATATTCATCTTTCCAGAGAAGCCGTAGTTTGAGCTGTTAATGCAAGAGCACACGATGTGTGGTTCCAGTCTTTAACAGTCCTCGTGTGCCCCGTTTTCACACGCCAGCAGAAGTACTCCTCATCTCCTGCTTGCTTTGTGAGTCCCTCAGGAAGCCCGCAGCAAAGCTCCTGCTGGGCGGCGACAGTCGGTGTGCGGGATCAGCGAGCAGCAGCTCGCTCTGCTGTCGATGGGGCACAGAGCAGGTGAACTGGCGTCCCTCTTCTCGCCTTTGCTCGGGGGCGGGATTCCTCACGAATCACAGATCCCAGAAGCCCACCATCAGGGCTGACTGAAGGGATGTGGTGTCCCCAGAGACATACACTGCATACGTTCTGCCTCGCTGCTTCCTCCCCTGCGTCTTCCTCGGTGCTCTGGGAACGCTGTCAGAGAGGACCCTAAGCGATGTGCTGCTAATGCTGTGTGCGTGTAGCGCAGGCTCTTGGTGCAGGAAT
>NW_010393898.1:31448-37780 GCF_000710305.1 Buceros rhinoceros silvestris
CAAAAAGGAGATAACTTGGAAATTCTATTGCTCCGTTTATGTTGTTATTGTAGTTAATGGTCTGTCAGCATTTCCATTATAAATCCCTATTTTCAGGGTTTTATAACTCAGCCGTAAAAATTCTCTCCAGGCTGAATTTGGCATGTGTGTTTTCAGCCTGAGAGCACGTGTTGTTTTTTTTAACAAGTTTTTTTCTTTAAAAAATAGAACTGCATTCACAATTTTTAAGATATAGAATTGCCAAAAAAAAACCCCAAACCCGAAACACCCAACCAAAACACCCCAGCAAAAAAATAGGTGATTGGTTACAGATGCTTTCTTTGCGCTCATATAACTCAAAAATTGCTGAGTTATTTCAGCTGTAATTGTGGGTATGTGTAAGGTTAAAATGGTGGATTTAGTACTATTCCTTTCTTTATGGTGTTGGTATTTGACAAGCAAATAGAAAACAGACCCCGATACTGTATACACTCACGTATAAGCTGACCCGTGTGTAAACTGACCTCCCAAACTTGCCCCACGTTTAGGCCAGATTGTTTCAGTGTCAGGGAGCGGAGAGTGGGGAGCAGAACTGTAGCTTTTGGTGAGTTCTTTTCCTGTGTTCCATTGCTTCAGTAGGCCCGTGCCGGTCCGCAGTGGCAGAATCGCCATCAGCCAGGTGGTGTTATGAATCAAAAGCTACGATAGACACATTCCCACGCATTCTGAGCCTCAGCTGTGTCCATCTCGTTTACAGAGGGACTGCCCTCTGTCTGAAACTCACTCTGGAGAAGTTTACACAAAGATGAGTGTAAACCACATGTTTTACACTGAAGCATCTGAAAGGAAAAGAAACAAGGGCGAAGACCGAGAGATCATGTCTGAATTCTTAGCTGTCTGCACACACAGACTTCTCCTCATCTCCCACAATACCTGCAGCTCCCTGTCGATGCTCATCCACTGGTGCTGGAACAGCAGAGGGGCACCAGCACTCAGATAAGATTTTATTTCAGAATCATACTTCCCCAACTCAATTTGCTTCCAGATGAATCGATTACCGCAAGAACTGACTCCAAGAGCAGGCTGCAATAATGTCCATAGATATTTTTTTAATTATTTTTGCATGTAGGGTGCTTTCTGTGTAACATTTTATTGTGTGTAAGAGCAGAGCATCACGTCTTCCCAAGAACGATCAGTGTCTTTCACACTAAGAAACCATAGTGCCCCTGTGCTGCTATGATTCCTGCCATTGTCGTACTTTGACATTGTGTAAGTGCTGGAAAAAGTATCATCAGATTTGATTTTTTTTGCATCTCATCAGATACATCTTTTTGTGAGTATTTGATTCTTCAAAGTTTTGCTATCCATATTGAATTTTTCCACGATGTTTTTAACATCCTGTGATCTATAACATCCCATCATATCTTAAACATTCCTTTACATCAGTATGAAAGGTCATGTACTTGGGCTGTTTTTCATTTCATGAACATCTGGGCTTATGAGATTAACAGAACAGTACACCATTGCCTTCTTTTTGGTCTCTTTTATTAATAACTTGTGAATAACACTTGTCTTCTACCATGTGGATTATACTTCTGTTGGGGCAATTTCCTCAATATTGTAATGGCTGCTAGTTAACCCCTTACTCACAAGTGCTGCTGTTACTGGCTCGAAAGCATTTCTTTTTGTGTTCAGATGTATAGTCCTGTACGTTTTCACAGGGTGGGATCAGCTCATTCGCCTAAACACAAGCATCTAGCACCGTTTTACATGTCGTAAGGTCTCCCACCTGGTCTCCAGCTGTCGCTCTGGAGAAGGCCTGGGTCTCCTCTAGGTCCTCTGTTATATTCACTAGCACCTTGCAGATGTCTCTGCTGCCGTAAGGTGTCTTCAATGTCCCTAAACACTTATTGAACCCAGGACATTACATTAGAAACATATTTCTCTCTTTGTGATGACCACGGTCTGGAATTGGAGTCCTCCCACAGTGCAAAGGGAGGGATGCATGATTTTTGGTTGGCAAAACCGTGCAACAGGAATGAGAGTCGGGCAAAACGTGTGCCCCTAAAGGCTTTACCTGAGTGTGTGCTGGTTTTCTACTCTGCACAGACCATGCGGGTAGCTTAGTCACCACCAGCTATATGGGATAAGAAAGGTGATCTGAAGTCATCAAAAAGGCCTAAAGCAGCTTTTCTATGCACTGGTACATGATCACTTTCCAGTTCTGGAAAAGCTAACGTCAAATTTGTGTGTTGTTCCCTAGCAGTGGTGTAAACGTCTTGCTGCTTGTCGTGTAAGGTGTGAGAGAGCAGATTGTAAAGCTCTCACTGCTGTGGGAGTGAACAATCCTCATGCAGAGATTTGGGCAGGTTGGCAGTGGGGAAAGGAGAGAGACGGAAAACATAGAGCATGGGTCTGAAAAAAGAGTTGTTCAATAAGAGAAGGGCCAGGGCAGTGCTGCTGAGGCTGTGGACCTTAAAGAAATTCCTGCTTTCCATCAATGACTGGCAGAGTGTTTCCTGGTCCCTCCATAACCTATGCCACAGACTTTTAGGAAGTCTCATTACATACACCTTCTTGTTCTCCTTCAGATCTGGTGCTATCATTGCTATCCTCATTTCCTCCCTGCAGCCATTTTCCCAGCTCTCCTGTTTACGAACAAATAAGCATTTAGGTCTTTGAGTCCACAGGTCTGTCCTAATTGGAGCATTTCTCTTACGGAAAAGGCACTTATTTTGTGTCAGGCAGTAACAACACTCAGTGACCTCATTGTTTATGGTCTCCTGTGTTTCCTCCTGCTTCAGTTCAGTCAGCACTTGGGCAAATTTGTAGAGGATGTATAGCGATTTTTTTTTTTCACACAAAACTTATGTGGGGGAAAATCTCAATTACAGCTATCTTTTAATGGTGTTTAACTGTCAGAAGTGTGGAGGAGTTACTTCTACACCTGCAGACAGAAACACATCAGAGAACTACAGACTTGGAGATTTAAAGTCTCCATAGTATGTCACCAATCTTTTAAGCCCGTATTTCTTCTTCTGTCTGTGTATTTACTGTGAGTTTTGTGCACTGTATTGTATCTACCAGCGATTTCATGGACTTTGGCCACAAGATGGCATCTGATTTCACAATTTTCTTTTAAAACATCACTACTTTTTTCCCCCCTGTCTTTATGGAATAATGCCTGGTTTTCTTGCAGCGAAGTATAACCTACTTTCCTTCTGCCTTAGGGAATGCCTTCAAGAGCAAATGCAGTATGATTTTCCGTGGCATTCTTGGTTCCTGATAGTTATAACTGCCAGCAGAGGTGATGGGTGATGCTTGCGGTGAACCCTCTGCTCTGTAACCCCTACCCTCCACCCTTACACAGTGTAGCTGCTGCCTCAGTTCTGGTTGTTGCCTGGTAAATGAGAACTGATGCAAAAGCTCCAGTTCATTTCATTTGTGAAGTGATCCAAAGTCCCTTGAAGCTGTCAGAGAAACCCTCACTGGCATAAAGGAAACTTTTAACTGGGCCCCTGCTTATGAAAAACATCTTACAATTTCTTAATTCCAACTAAGCTGCCTAAAGTTACAGGTAATGTGTCTTCTTTCTGCTCTAGGGCATCTCCACGTGCCCTGGGGAATAAGGAGCGGCCAGATTTGAAGGACGAGCAGGCAATCCAGCAGACTCTTCTCAGCAGGCTGGGAATTCTGCCTCTGCAGTCACGGGAGAAATGGGTAGCTGACGTTTATCAGGGGATCAGACCTACAGCAAACCGCAACAGCCGGTTCTTGAAAGCTTACAGAACAGGAGGTGAAGTAAGGCTGGATCTTAATTTGCAAAGGGAGAACTAAATTATTCATAAATTATTCTGTGGCCTAACTGCGTGAAATCCGATGATTCAATGCAGCTAATCAGGATGTAGAAAACGTGCTGTTTGGAAACTACTGGGTGATGTGAAACAAGGCAGTTTACCTTTTCAGAAGTTTAGCAAATAACTTAATTGTGAATTGCTGCAGAATATTTTGTCCCAGCAGACTTTCCAACAACTTAAGAAGGCAAAAAGTGAAAATGAAGTTGAAGAGATTAGAGAGACTCAGTAGAGTTCTTTGGTGGCTTTTACACATGATTGTGTGGTGCAACCCTGGCTCAAACTCCATGTTCCTTTGATTGCTGGAAGCTGGTGGAGTTCAGTCAGAAGAACCGTCTTTGGCCTGTGTCTTTTATTTCTTCTTCACTATCTGCTACTCTCTCCCTCTTCCCCTCCCAGGGACAAGCTGAACTCAGTAGATTTTAGGTCTGACCTAGTGGGCAGTTTCTGTGCTCTTTCTTTTGTGCTTAAATGCTGAGCTGCTTATCCTTAATCTTAATCGATGGCATTTACGCTGTTTGAGTTTTTGGAAGCATGTGTGTAAAACCACTCTTCCATTCATAGTCACACAGACCACGTCCTCACCACTGGACAGCCACAGAAACCATTTCCTCTCTGTTTCGCAACAGAATATTGAAATAGTGACTGTAGCACCTGTGCCCTTGGCTCATCAGATGAAGCAATACTAGGAGGTGCCAAATGCACTTTAATTTTTTCAAATAAGGATCCAGTAGGGTTGTTCCAATCCAGCTGCAGAAAGGAGCCTTAGCATCACTGCAGGGCCAGATGGCCCCTACAGCCCACTGTAGGGAAGGGCTGGAGAGACTCCTCACAGGCAAAAACCACAGGGTGGGAACCTCTGTCAGCCAGGGTGGGAGAGCACCCGGCGGTCTCAGGTATGGGTAGTACTGGGCAAGGAGTCGGGGACAAGCGCACAACAAACGTGAGAGTGTAGACACCAGATAGTTCATGCTCATCGTTAACTGCTGAACTGATGGATCAAGGAAAAGGGGAGATTTGCCTCTGCAGTCTGGTAATGCTGTATGAAACAGGGATGAAATGGTTGAGGCTCACAAAAGAGAGGTGAGCAGCAGGCAAAGCGATAAAGGCCACGGTGGTGAAAAGAATTTTTAAACAAACAGCTCAGCAGAGTGGAACAATTAATCATGGTCTCTGTATTGATCTGTCTCATAGCTGGATTTTCTGATGGAAGTTTTTCTGTGTTTGGAGCAGAGGTAAAGGCCCTTTACTCTGTGAATTCTTGATGCCTGGTGAGGGCTGAGCTTGTCACACAGGGATTTTGTCAGCAGTGGGATAAACTGCTACACCCTCTCTCCTGTAATGGAGGAGAGGTACCTGCTGTTAAAAAAACAACGGTCTTTAATTTCTCTGAAGCCGCTACCTCTCAGTCCAGTCACCTAAGACTGAAATTGCCAAGTGAGGATGTCTGTGGAGGGCACAGACAAACACTCAACATCAGCAAACTGGGCTAAACCCTCTGCTTTTCAAATGACATTTTAGTTGCAAGCTCTGTTAACTCTAAGTGGCTCTTTCTTTAGCACCTTGGAGACTTGTCTTCATACTGTAACATTCTCAAGAAGCCAGGAAAGGGTGCTGTCTTTTTGCTTTTTGATGAACTGGATCACAGAGGAATTTTTACTTGAGGTGATGAAGCTATTTAAGTGTATAATTCCTTGTGGTAACCTAAGGCTCTGTAAAACAGTCCCCTGAGGGTCTGAATCCAAGCAGTTTACCCAAGATCACACTAAAATCATGTAGCAGAGCAGTGACTTCCCTAAATGCGTCTGCGCTTTGTTTCAGAGTCCACCTTCCTCTGGCTGGCAACAGACCCAGCACCACACAGCAGCCCGAGGTGGGAAGGAGGTTAGTGTGAACCTGCCTGCCATGGCCACTTGCCACTGCCCTGCTGCCTGCCACAGCCACCCCAGCCATGCCAGCGAGGGTGCTCGTGTGAGCTCTGTTTCAGGCTAACAGAGCAGGGCTTGTTTAAACAATGTAAACAGCGGACCTTCGCTAATTTTTGGTGCAATACAGTGCTTCCATGAACAGTTTTCCTAGGAAACTAATGGGGCTGAAGGCTGTCCCATTTTCCACAGGTATTGCTGGATCCGAGAGAGGATGTTTGTAGAGTAACTACACATTTCCATTCTGCCTGACCCTCCCTTCGGTTCTCTGTGGTTGAAGAGGCAAGAAAAAGCTGCTGTTAGCAGAATTTGCTCTTGTGCTGAGACTTTGTCTGAGGAACTCGGTGGTATGCAAGGGTGAAGCGTGCTTCGGGCAGTTATGTGCCTCTTGGTGCGCTTGACAGTAGGAAAGCTCCTCTGTTCTATGTGAATGTTAAAGAGCAGGTTTTCAAGCAGCTAGTCTAGAGAATATTCCAGCCGACAGTTTATTTTTGAAAAGTACCGATTCCCTTATGGCTAGCTGTGTTTGGGATGGAGAGGTTTCAAACTCTTCCACTCCAGGTCTTAGGGAAAG
>NW_010393898.1:37914-38267 GCF_000710305.1 Buceros rhinoceros silvestris
GACAGCTGTCCACCGACACCTCCATTTTCAGCTTTCCACATCTGGTTAAGTGCATTATGACATTTTTGCTGTTACATATGAATCATTAGCTATTGGCTGTGGCCAGTAGGAAAAAGAGACAGCGGTTTTCATGTGCTTATCCATATTCTTATATAGAAAGGGGCTAATATGTTTCTAAAATACACTGTATGAGTGCTTTTGTTGTGTCTGTAAGTATCTCCACATTCTCTGCAAATTATAATCAAATTGGCTGTATGTTGCATGATGATACAGTTAAAAGATTAAAGGGAGATGTGAGATCAGTCTCCGTTGCTTTTATGAATCCAGAGACACACACACATTCCTTTCCTGCT
>NW_010393898.1:38388-47969 GCF_000710305.1 Buceros rhinoceros silvestris
TGAGAAGTTCCTCTTTTCTTCTGATGCCCTTGAAACGCGAAGTGGGTTTATCCATAGTTTGTCCATATCCTGTCTTTCTGCTAATGTGCTCAAAATGGGATTTCTTTGGCAAGTATGGTTTCTTCAGTAGACCTGCAGTCTTCACCTAAACAGCCTCTCCCCATCTAAGCAGGATAGTAAGTGGAGAAAGAGGTTGAATAACAGAGGTTCTCTGTTAATCTCCTGCGTGGCTCAGTAAAAGCTGTGGCAGCCTCTTGTGTGACTTTCCCATGTCAAATAGGGAAAAATTTTATACTTTCTGGTTCTCACTTCTGTACTTCAGTCCCAACTGTGTATTTCCTTCCATGTCAGCTGCTGCCTTTGTTCCCTTTGTACCGTTGTGTGATCCACTGAGCTTTGAGCTGCATGTTTGTGCTTTGTTGTCTCACCTGCTCTCAATCCCACAGCTTGAAATGGGTGGACAAGCAGCTTTCCAGAAAGGCTCAGACTTGAGAAACCTGCGGTGCTGCTGAGCTGTGGTATAGTGACTGCTGAGCTCCTTGGCAAGGCCACCTTTCCCCAGGGCCTGTGTGACTGACGGGCACTCTGAAGGTACGCTGAGAGCACTGCAGCGGTCCTGTTTGTCCGTCCAACAGGCTCGCTGTGATGGTGATACTGTCTGCCTCCAGCAGAAAGATCCATAAGACTACCCCAAAAAAACTGCTGCAGAAACCTGTAGCCTTTTTTTTGTAGCTTTTGTGAAGACAGAGCAAATCCTTCTCCTTAGATAAGGAAAAAAATGCATTTTGGCTCTTGGAGGGGAGTTTAATATATAGGACAAACCACTGCGTCTCTGTAACGTTAGTTCTGAGTCAGTTCACGACATGGGGAGACAAGCTGGTAGGCACTATTTCTAGAAGGAGCATTTTCCACTGAGCCTGTGATTCCACAGCAGTTTCAGCCAAAATAAATCGGTGTGCTGTGGTCTACTGCTACCCCTAACCTCTACTTGCACATTCCCCCTCCCATCTCCTCCCCTCTCCTGTCTGTGCTGGCTTGAGCCGTGGATGAGGCAGGGCTGCTCCCCACGTGCAGCAGGAAGGAATGGCAGAGGTGCTGCATTTCTGTAGCACCCCAGAAGTGAAGCCCCCACCCGGCCAAAAGTTCTGGGAGCTTGTGGCCTTCCTTGATCAAATCCATGTGTCCAAACAGGAAAGAGCTCAGTGCTGTTCTGCATTTACAAGGATGGAGAGTAGGGAAGATACTGTTGAGTATTTTTCCTAGTTCTACCGCTAATTTTGCACTCTTTCTGTCCTTGGGCAAAACAGTTTAATTTGTGGATGTACAAACTGTACAATGGGGCTGTCGGGACATTTGATCCAGCAGAAAGCTTTCCCAGTGCCACTCCGTGTGGGCCAAGATATTTGAGATCCTTGGACAGAAAGTGCTCTACCTTTCTGATTTGCTATAATTAGGATTTTGATAGTCACTTACATGTTTGTAAACATGAGGCAAAAGGTCTGAGAAAATACCATAAATGGAGAACTCTGGAAAAATGTGGAGAAGAATATTTGATTGCTCTCTTTCTGGGGTTTGTAATATTAGGAAAAAGATTATTTTCTGCATTATGTCACTCTTCAGACTACGGCTAGTGCCACTTTGTCTCCATGTAAAAAATATTGAGGTCAAGATAAAAGATTGCTTATAATTATGTCCACCTTTATGCTTTTCTTGAGGGGATAGAAAAGGATGTCAGAGGGAACCCAGGGCATTAGCCTGCCCGAGCTCTGCTAGTTCAAACGTGACGATCCATGAGATTCATTATAGAAAGATAAACTCCTGAGAGGAGCCCAGGCCAAGCCCCACTGCTGGTCCCAACTGTTGGGGTTTATTACGGACTAAACTCCAGCCTTGGCTCTGTGACCCTCGTGAGAAAAGTAGAACAGCTTACCAGGAATGAAAACACTCAGAAAATGGTATTGCTACTGGTTTAGACGTTTCTGGCCTTGCACATGTGCAGTCAGGAGTTTCCACGGGCAGCACTGTTGGAAGCCTGTTTCTTCCTCCTGCAGCTGGGGTGATGGTCTAGGAGTGAATGGGGGAGACCAGGTTGACAAAGAGCTGAGTATTATCCTGAGAATAAATGAGTTAACCCATCACTGCAAACACTGTGCTGGCGGGTTTTAGTGCAATTAGCTCCACAAATACCAAGACATGCAGTCTGCAACCAGACTAAAAGGTCTCCTAAACAATTAGGGGACCACGGCCCCATGGACCCCTGTCATGCACATTAATGTCACTAGCCTTAGCAAAGGGTATGTGCGTGCTTTGATGCCAGGGGAATCCAGAGCTTGACGGCCCCATAAACTTCATACCATTTTTGGTCCTGACTCCCACGACTCGGTGGTATTTTATTTACTACACCAATAACATTTAGTGAATAAACTCGTAAGGCTTGGAGAGAAGGTCTAGAGTGAGCTTAATTACCTCAAGTCTCTGCCTTCCCTTTTGTTATGTACATCATGGATACTTGACAGCATTAACATTCCTGGAATTGTATCTGCCATCCTTTGTAAAAGGATTGAATACTACGCATTAGTTCGGGCTCGTGGGGCATTTGTGTCTCCAACAACAGCTTAATTATGGACATTGTTTACTAATCAGTATTAAATTGACAGACTATGAGGGCTAATCTGGAGATTAACACAATAGCTTGTTTTCATTTTGTTCTTCTAGCAGTTTATTGAATGTGAGATTTAAAACAAGACCCTTTTGTGAGCCTTACCTTCCACATCACAGCTTGTGTGAGTGTAAAGACCTGTAGATTTCCTCTCTGTAACTTAGAGTTGGAGCACAAATGTTTTACTCGGTATGTAAGAACAATCATAAAACCCCCGTGTCGTACTGGATACTGCTGGATGTAAAAGCAATAAAGGGCGTCCTTTCTGTAGGAGCAGCAGTTCACAAATCTTTAGGCTCATTTAAACCTCCTGTTTGTTCTGTTTCACAAGCTATGCAGAGTATCATCACTCAAACAAATACCGGCAGACCCCAAGTAGTAATTTGTGTAGTGAGAAGATCTGATGTCACTGTGTGCAGTTACTCGGTGAAAGCTCATGGGCCATCTGTTTTGCCCATACAAATTATTAAACTCCCTGATAGTTTTGAGTTGACTGTGAACAATTTCCATTGTTGGGCCCGAAAGCTGCCCAGAAGCTGAATGTCTGTTCTGCGCAGGCAGGTGCCCATTCGATTATGAGAAACAGGAGGGTTCATTTAGGGGAGAACACATGTCATGTGAAAGAGTCTCTGCGTGGTGTGTGTCTGTCCAGCTTGTCTGATGGCAGCGCTTGTGATCTGCAGTAATAGGAGTGAGCTGGCACATCGCGTTGCCGACATACAGCTATATTCAACTCTGATTTTTCAGACTGCTGGAAATATCTTGGGTTTTGTGGTCTGGGAAACTTTGCTTATTGCTGGATTACTGAGCTGCTAAATGAATGATAATTCACTTAGTAACAATGAGAGAATCCTCTCCCTGTCTCAGAGTGATGTAGAATAGCAGGCAGTGATGCTACTCTGTACTTCACAGCCACAGCTATGGTGGGAGGGTGGATGGACAACCAGAAACTTGTGGGAAGGGCTGTTCCTGCCCTCTGCGGCAGTTCTTGTACGCAGGGTTTAACAACAGTGTGACAGTCCAGTCGTTTTACTTATGGCAAGAAAAGATGGCAAATGTTTCTGCACTGGAATGCCCAGCAGAGTGTCTCCAAAGTCAGTGCTCTTCTGGTCCGTGTGCTCCTCATGCTGGAAGTAATTAGTATAAAAACCCTAATCTTTTTTTGCATCCGAGCCACGCGGTATAATCCAGCCTTTCAGAAGGATAAGTCAGTATTTCTGAGCTCACTTGGATTTAATGTAAACAATAAAGGGCTAATTCAATAAAATGGCTTTGACCCATCAAAATCTACTTTCAGGAGCTGTACTGTAGGAGCCCACATGGTGTGTTGCGCAGGCGGAAATCTTCAAACCTGCCAGTTATGAGAATAGCTGACAGCGCAGATGTACCAGCCCTAGGAAGAGCCAGTTGTTAGAGTTTGCACCTGGCTTTTTGGGGTCATATGCCTTCGTTCTTAGAGAACTTGTTTGTCAAATGCAATATGAAAGCTTTTCGGATATATTCACAGCTCTTAGAAAAAACAAAGGGAAAAAAAAGAAAAGAATAACAAAGACAATTAGCTGGGGGAGAAAAAGTAACTACTTTTCCCCTTTTTTTCATTTCTTTTTTTTTTTTCAGATTCTTCAAAGGAGTGTAGTTTTCAGGAAACTTCTACTGACCTGTCTCCTGGAAAAAAAAATTACAAGAATGTTGTTAAAAATTAAGGCATCTAAATGCATTTGTTGGCTTCTGAAAATTGAAGCTAGAGGTTTCCAAACATTTCAGCTCAAAGACAATCTCCCAGAGGAGGGGTAGACTCCTGCAGGGTGAGTTTAAGACCATAACAAATAGGCTGTTGTTTGTTGTTATGCCACTGAGTCCTTAAAAATTGTCTGTTGATCACAGGCTGAAAGTCAGTGATGTCAATGATTGGTTATTGTAGCAATGGCGGGTTTTACTTTTGCTCCTTGCTGCTTATTTACTCAAAGGGTTGTGCTTTCACACAGGAGCAGCAGCAGGATTTTATGAACGGGTTCATATTGACTTCATACGTGTGATGGGCATCCATAACCAGGTATGTTAACTGGTGTGTGCAAAGGCTAACAACTCTAGTCTCTTGATCTACCTTTTTTGCAGTTGCTCATATTCAAGTCCTTGTTAAGCAACAGTCTTGAAAGGGTGAGCTCTAGAATGTTTTCATGGGACTCTTGGGAAGCTGATAAAGTTTGCTGGTTAATCCAATAAAGCCAAGCCTGTTGCATCAGACCACATCAGTCAGGTCACTTTACACTCTGGCTTTTAAAGCGAGTCTTTGTTTATTTTCTCAGAGAAGTACCTGCTACCTGTGCACAGGCTCTGTGGGCAGAAGGGACCACCCCAGTGATCACCTATTTCCCCCCCCGCCTCGTTTCTGTAGGCCATGCAGTGTTTTCTGGAAGCCAGATTAAAGCATTCAGTTAGAACTGTATCTTGTCTCGCTTTAAGGCCAGGAAGGACAAAAGCAGCCAAATCCTG
Source organism: Buceros rhinoceros silvestris (assembly GCF_000710305.1). NCBI lineage: Eukaryota > Metazoa > Chordata > Aves > Bucerotiformes > Bucerotidae > Buceros > Buceros rhinoceros. The sequence goes on from NW_010393898.1 coordinate 43,541, forward strand.
CACCAAGATATTCCAATCCAGCTACTCTAACAGATGGCTCATCTGTGTAGAGGCTTCCCCTCCATAGACCTCTTACGATCAAACAAACTATTTTTTTGCCACAGCATCTCAGAGATTTGTGTCTGTCCATTGCCCCTTGAATCCTTACGGCTTTCCCAGTCAGTCTCCTGTCCTGCTGGCCAAATCTACGCATTGTTTCAATATGTATTAAAATGGCCAAGTGATCCATCCATGATGATACAGTTTTTCCTTCTATCCATTACAGACGGAGGATTGAAAGCAGGTTATCTCCTACCTGGATGACAACTGAACAGGCACATGTCACTGCTCACTGAGGTGTTTGGAAGCATTTGGGCTTGCGTGTTTCTGTGTGATCTCTGACAACCTAATGGGTAAGTGTCTGCAAAAAACCAGTGCTCTCTGATTTCTCCTTTCTTTACGGGAGATGTAAACCCCTGATTTTAACATTCAGGTTAAGTTTCAACCATATAATTATTTCTTCTTCAGGGACAGAAGGAAAGAAAAGGAGGTCTATAACACCTCCTTTTTACTACTCCTGCTATTACAACACAGAGGTTTTTAAGCTTAGTCTCTTTCAAACCACATCATCTTAAAGTGCCTTTAGACATTGTCTTCCAGGTCTAGCTGTGCCAGTTTAAGGTGGTATTATCCTCAGCTGTTCTTCACCACTAGAATGTAAAGATTCCTTCTGCCCCAGCTCTTAATAATCAGCCAGATTAAATCAGAGGGTGTGTCCACAGCAGTTTTAGACTCTAAACCAGAACTACCTCAGCATGACACTCACCTCTGCTTTTCCTACTCCATTCTTCCCACAAACTGTAACAGTCATCAGACTGTGTAGGGAGACAGCTTGGGGAAGGCAAAACTGGTGGTTATTACTCTCTTTTTCTTAGGGTTAAAATCCTCTTATAATTTAGGGAGCAATATCTAGAGAGTGATTCAGACCACCTACATTTTGATTTTCCTCCTCCCCTTTTGGGAAATCTGAGGATAAAGTTATATGATGCAGTTGAGCTGATGTAACATCTTGACCTTCTGTTGAAAGAGGTGGTTCTGCTCCTTCTTACTTCGCGCTGTACAATCCTGACACCCTTTTTCAGCAGCTGAAGCCCTGTCTCCTGTAACTGCACCCTAAACCTGCTCTCCATGCAGGGAGAGAAGCACCAGCCATGGCACAAGAGAGAGTAGGCAGAAGGGTGAGCCGGCCTTTTCAGTGACAGTTTGCTGTTAGATTGGCTTAGAGGTACCATTTGATGGTGTCTGGAAATTGCTTGTCTGAACTGCTGATCTGCCCGCTTCAGGCTGATGTCTCTGCTAGGAAATGGCTGAGCTGAGGTTTGTAGCCTGCAGCACAGGAGCGGTGACACATTGTTAGGGTAGATCATGCTGTTTGCTGATAGAACCCTTGGCCAATTACACACACACTGAGGCATTTCTATCATGATTATCCCATTTTCAACCTCCACTTACACAGTTTGGTAAGAGGTTCCCAGCCCATCTCACACAGAGGGTTAACAGCCTCCTGGGAGACTACAACCCTATTCGCTGTAGAAGTTGTTCCACTGCTCAACAGAACCAGATTTCTCCTCCTTCTCTGCTTGTTTAATGAGCTAAACCTTCACTTACTGTTCTTTTCCTTGCTTGGAAAGTTTTCTGAGAAGAGCATTGAAAACCCTTTTTCTGCAGTCTGTGAGGAGCTCTGGGATGGTGCCTGGTGCAATGCCATGGATGTCAATGTGGATTGTAACCAAAGAGGTCCTTCCTGAACTTGCAATCTTCCACGTTCGTTGTAATATGTTGCCTTCATTCCTGGAAAACTACTGCCTTTTCTGTTGTCTGTCTTTTGTCTCTTGCAGATCATCCGAATCCGTTTCCTTTACGGACTATCTATCGACTTTGGCATGTTGAGGGTTGAAGTCTGTCTGCTTTGAAACAGTGGCAATTCCCAATCAGTTCCCCCAGCTTACTCTTGTGAGGTGGTCTCTTCATATGTCTGCAATGTCAGGCACAATTAAATACAGCCAGGGATAAAGATTTTGGGCTTCCTCCTTGCTGTGACGTTTTCAGTCATTTCGTTTCCTTGTCTATGCTTTTTCTGTGATTCTCTGGGAGACCATGTGGGAGTCCCTACGGAGTTGTTTGGACCTGTCTATTGAGGAAAGATGTTTCTCTCAGCCACAGACTTTCTCCTCCACCTGAACTATTACCTTGTACTTCATAAAGACAAATGTCTCTTTTGAGGGAGGAACCGAAATTTGGCACATCCAGTGTAGTGGCAGATAGCTGATGATCCTCCGTCTGTCTGTTGCTGATAGGAAGCTGCACTGCAAAGCAGAGCCTCAAGCTCAGCTCTGGAAACACTCTCAGAAATTCCACCACCAGCCACTTGCTTCTCGCAGTTTGTGTTCCCTCAGTACCATCCCCTTGTAAAGGGTTACAAATAACCTAAGGAAATCCAAGTCAGAACCTACAGCACATCCTTGAGCCTGATGCAAACTATTCAAGAATCCTAAAAGCAATCACCCAAGCCCCAGAAGACCCTGAGGCTGGGCTTTACCTGCTCTCCATCTGTGACACTGAGGGCAGGGACACTGTGGAACTCAGCCAGCTGCCGGCTCACACCAGGACTCCTTAATTGCAGCTGTTTGCGTGTGTCACCATTCACCATCAGGAGTCAGGGGTTGATAACTTGCTTTCTGGTGGACAGGCCCACATGCCTTTGTCTCCTGCTTTTCTCAAAGCTCTATCTGTGCCCAGATGGAGTCAAACCTGTTTAAATTACTGCCAGTCATAGAGGTGCAAATAGCCATAAAGCTTTTTTATTGGACTTTCCTACCATAGCTCCACCTTGTGCTTCAGCAAAGGAAGCGTTAAGAGAGGAAAGGAACTGGCCTCCCTTAATTAGAGACTTCTCTTCTGCAGTTGCCAGTGACAGATGATCGGTTGGTAATTACAATGCATCAGTAACCCCCCACTTGCCTTGGATGCTGCTGCTTGGTGAGCTAATGAGGGAGAGAGGACGAGCTCTAGCAAGAGGCTGTCCTGAGAGGTTTGAAGTTGTGTGGGGGAGTGTTTACTTTGCTCTGAAAATGGAGTTTGAACTGTAAGGTTGGAGATTGCCCAATGCAATAATACCAGTATGTGCTCTTAGGACACTGGGTGACTTACTTTCTTCTGTGACTTGGTTAGACATGCTACTAACGCTATGTTTGACTGACACATGTTGCAGCACACGCTCGGCTTTGCTTCAGAGTGGGAGGAGGTCTGTTCCCATCCTTTTTGTGTGTGCAGATGACCTGCCCCACCTCATTAGCTCTGCAGAGCAGGTTGGTGTGCTGGGAAGGATGATCCTGAAGGACCCACCCATCTGAAAGGGATGAAGAGCGGCAGCCCTCACAGGGCTGCCATCTCCACTTCCTCCATGGGAATTGATTCGATGAGGGTGGAGGAACACGCAGGGATGCAAAGGAGCAATAAGTTCCCGTCTCCCTTGTAGGCATTCAGTGAAATGAGTAAGGAAGTTCCAGCTCGGATTTTTTGAATCACATACACACATATAGTATTAAACCGTATTCTATAATCAACAGGTCAGAGCCTGAGCCGAGTTATAGACCTCAGCTGGGAGCTGACCTTACTGTCCCCATGACATTTGAAAGTGCAGCTGCTGAGTTATTTTAGCTGTTTTCTCAAGAACACAATGCACCACTAGATCCTACGATCAGCCCCCTGAAGGAAGTATAAGAGAAGTGCTGTCCCCTTTAGTTTTGCAGAATTATAAATCTAAAAGCCTTCTGTTTCTTAAAAGGCCGCCTGTGTGGCTGGATGAAAAATACCCCTTTCCTAAAAGCTAATAGAAATAACAATCTAACCTGTCAACTCGAATAGTACACTAACATTTTGTCGGAATCTGCTGATCTACCTCAGCCCTCGAGCTGATATTTGAATAAGGTGTTACTACAATTCAAAACACTTCAGCGAACTTTACCAGATACTGTGGTTTAAACATATATATCATGTCTCTTCTGACACCAGTGAGATTTGAGTATGTTCTCAAAGGCACTACAGTGATTTGCTGAACAGAGATGATATAAAACGTGTCCTTAAATTAACAGTATTCTTAAAACCCCAACCTAGCTAAATGTCAGTATCTGTTAGAGTTGATGTGGGCTCACTTGGTACCCTCAGAAGGGAGAAGCACGCATTTGCAGAGGTCCAGAGCACCAAATTTCAGGGTGAAATGAACTTCTCTTGTGTGTAAAGCGGTTATTAAAGTCCCAGACAGAGAGATTTGTGCTGGGAATGCTGTTGGCATAGTGATAACTATCAAACTGAAAGGAGTCTTGGAAAGAACAACACTTGATAACAGCTGTGTTTGCATTAAACATTTTTAGAGTTCAGTTCAGAGCGG
>NW_010393898.1:48047-56841 GCF_000710305.1 Buceros rhinoceros silvestris
GAGCGGTTCTGCACCATATATGTAGAATTTTTATGCAGAATTTGCATACAGAAAGCATGGAATGCTCTTTACTGGGTACATTATTTGCTTCTGCTATTTATTACACTCCCCCCCATCCCCTGGGCACACGTGGCTGCAAGGATTCGAGTTAGTAGAGAAAACAGGTGTGCCTGGTCAGAAGAGTAAAAAGCAAGTATTCAAGGGAAAAGGAGGATGGTTTTTGTTTTTGAATGAGATGTATAATGCAGCCCTCCCTCTGGGTCCATCGAAACCGACCTTTTGGCAAGAATGAATTCAGGCATGGATACCCTGGCCCATATTTACCTCATCGAGCAGAGATGCTTCAATTCAGTCCTTATTAGGCACAAGATTTAAGTGCAGTCTTAAGTCAGAAATGTTGCTGTGCTAGGCTTACTCTCTGCTCTTCTGAGGAGAGGTTCCTCTAGATGGTATTTCAGGTCATCTCTGCACTGAGCCATCACCCCTCTCTTTAGAGAGAGCAGCAGGGAAGTTCCATGATAAGACCAAACTAGTCCAACAGCTCGATTCAGGTGAAAGAGGGAGGCTCACTCTTCTTCCTTGCCCTTCTTTGTACCTGTGTGAATCCACCTCCTCTGTTGCAGCAGCTCTTGTGCTTGCCTGACTGCGTAGTAAAAGCTGAACCAATGCACCAATCTAGAAGAAAATGACCTTTTTTATTTGGTTAGGTGGAGCAAAAAATGTCCTGCAGGCTGAGTGAATTCATCAGGGGGTAGGGTTGTACCAAGGAACACATAAGGTATATGACATGAAGGGTTCCTTCCTTCCAGGAGAGCTCTCCTTCGAAGGTTGTCTGACTTCCTGTTTCCCAAAAGGCCCAGGATCACAGCACAATACTCCACAGCCTGTGAGTCTCACCTCACCTTATTCCTGGATTTGGATTTGCAAATGGAAGGACTGTGGATGTACGGTGTCTGTGGAGTCCTTTTGGGGTTTTTCCAAGAGCCTCAAACAACCGCAGATGAAGGTCCCAGAGCTGCCTAAGCCCCACCTGCCTCCCTGCTCCCAGCACAGCATAACCCAAATGTGCTGGAATTTGGCTGAAACACTGTAACTTGTATTCTTTTTCCTGTGAAAGGTATCTTCTGATTTTAGTGACCAAAAATGTGAAGTACCTGACGTCTGCATGTCATGCGAAAGAAGGCATCTCTGTCAGCAACGGCCGTTAATACCATCTTGGGTCATCTGCTCCGGCGTGATTTAGAAAGCAGGGTGCAGCTACTGCTCAGCAGCATCGCTGGCAGCAGTGTAGGTATTCTTCAAAGGCTGCTGCTGACGCTCTGACCCTGCCCCACCTGAGCCATACAGCTCATGAAATGAGATGGAATTTCTCAAAGGTACTATGATTATCTGATTTCATCTGTGTCTGTGGTAACTGTACCATTTTCCTTTCCTTATGAGGGGGAGGTACAGTGAGTAATAGCAGGTTTCATTAATTCTTTTGGTATTTTTGCTTTTCTAATCATGGTTTAATTTTTGAGAGTCTTTGAGCCAGAGATTTTTTTGCCTTTTTCAGTCTAAGTGCAAAATAAAAATATCTCAGCAGTAGATTTGCTTCTAGGCCAGCAAGAATAGTGAGTGGTGGTAGCAGGAAGAGACAGTTCTGCTACTGTTGTGCTACCTGTGTAAAATGTATGTCCAGTTTTTAACTTCTGGTCATTGCTTGTAGCTATCTCAGGCTTCCGCCTTCTGACTTGAGGCCTTCAAGGCGTTTAGCCTTCAGCAACTGGCAGCCTTTCCAGTTCATCACTGTGCTCCCCACCACTTAGCTGCAGTCATGGCTCCACAGCAGAGGCAGTAGTGTGGGTGTTGTGGCTTAGCTATCACCATGGGCAGTCCAGTAGAGAAAGAAGAGAGTACGAGTGGGGGAAACAACTGATGTGAAACACTGGGGTGCATATGGGTTTCAGCAAAGGCACAGAAAATCCACACAGAACCATGGAAAGTTCTCTCTATGCCCTGAAGAGCAGAAAACAAACACAGTATCAGTCTTCTGAAACAGAATTTTGGTAAAAACTGAACAAATGTGTGTGATGGTTCTCCTGCCAGGGAGTTGCTGAGGACAGTGCCTGAATGTCCAGAGGTCCTGAAGCTGATTGTTCCTCTTCTTATCAACTGGAGATTCAGTTCATCCTATTTCTTTAGTCTTCCTTCAATGCTGCGTAGGGTTGGAGGTGGTGGTAGGTACCAGTAATGTCCCTGGAGTTGAGACATTCTCTGTTCCATATGGCTGAACACTGGTATATAATCAGATTTCATTTGTGGAGCAAGAGTAAACTTATCTTCCATGTTACTTCTTTGTATGCAACCTATAAAAGGCTTCATTGTTTTAAAAGAAAGCTTCTGGGCTGAGGCAGAGCTGTGCAGTTTTGGAAACATCTTTGTTGTTTTCGTTCAGGCTAAGAACAGCATTCATCTCTAGGGCTGTATTTCCCGTCGGGGGGGAGGCAGCCTGTATTCCCAGGGTTTGAAAGGGGCAGAGTGTCTGTGGGGTAGGACCTCCCCACTCCCAGTGTCCCCTTGTGCTTTCCAAGGGCTCAGCATTCCTTACAAATTACAGTCTTTTGTGGTGCAGAATACTGTGCTATTTTAACCAATTGGAGGGGTGGTGGTGCTGGGGGGAATATAATAGGCTAAGAAGTATTTTCTTACTGTGCTAGATGGTTTGTTTAGGCTTCCATCCTGAAACAGGGTCTGAAGGCATGGACCCTTACAGGCCCGGTGGGACTCCCTGTGAAAGAAGAGGTCTCCTCGTATGGCTTCACATGTAAAATCCACTGTCAGCTGTAGCATCTCCATATACTTAAACTGATCAAACAGCATAAAGGAAAGGAGCTATCAGATATAAATCCCAGAGCGTTGATAGACAGCTTGGTTACCGAGCAGTAGGCAGGTCATTTCATTTCAGGTAATTTCATTTCAAGTGGTAGAACGATCATTAAATCCCAGGTCACTAATAGGAAAGAGCTTCCGAGATGAAAAACGTTGAAGTTTACACTAGAGAGACAATAGACAAATTATTGACTTCAAGAATCCCATTTTCGGGAGGCTGTGAAAAGCGTCACGATAAGGGTCCAGAGATCAAAAGGAGACAAAAATGTTAACAGATCTTCCTGAGAACAAGGATGTGGCAGCGGGAGACTTGTTAGAGGCATCTAGGGTGACAGCATGGAGGGGAGAGGCGCATACATACTCTATAAGGTAATGTAAAGAAATTGGCCCTCCCTGCTCACAGCAGAGATTGCTGCGAGCTGGCAGTAAGCGCCACTAAGCCCCGGGGAACTACTCAACAGCTGTATTCCATATATTGTGTTAAGATTTGTTTTCTCAGAATAGTTTGGTTGTAAGATCTGCCCAGATTCCGTAGATCTGGGCTTTTCACACTGACAGTGGTGGAAAACAAACAGCATCCTTGGAGCAAAGTATTTTTAGTTAGAATGTGAGTCTGTACAAAAATCATCTGTAGAACAAGTATTATTTTTCTAACTTAAATGATTATCTTCAACATCCAGTTGTTCAAAACTACAGTGAATTCTCACAGCTTTGCCCACAGCTCATGTATCCACATACACACAAATACAGCATAAGTTGTCAAGTTAGGCACTCGCTTGGGTGAGTGACATGTAACGCTGGGTGCAGTAAGGTGCAACAGGAAGGCGCTACATGGACTGATTTCAGGAATCTGCCAAGAATAAACGTTCTTGATCATAAACACTGAATATGCAGCCAGCGTATAGGCAGTAGAAAACAGCATTGCCCTTGTTTCTGCTGTTCTGTTTATTTCATTCATTTCCATCCATACTAAGCCCTAACAACTACAGGATTTGTTCTAAGGCAATCCCTGCAGAGTTCTTTCCTTTTAGGGGAAGAGCAAGCTCCTCAGTCTTTGGGTAAGGGCATACTAGAGGCAGGAGAAAGTAGCTGGGGGAGAAGTAGGTGTTTCCTGACGGGATGCCAGTTTGGGAGTTGAAAGAGGAAAAGAATTTGCTGCAGTCTCGTGAGAAACGGGCACCCTTGGGATAATCCAAACTCATAAACCTGCTTTTTCATGCTACTAAGAAATTTCTTCCTACATTCTTAATGTACCACATTTCCTGATACTAATGATGTGGGTATTTCTTTCCTCAAATGTGTCATTCCCGTACTAGTCAATAAAATGTCCTTTCTCCCCTTAAGATGCGAAGGAACACAACCAGCCAGAAACAGTCTGTATTTTGAAAGACTTGGAACTCCAATTTGTTGACTCCCAAGTAACTTAATAAAATAGTAAGTAAGGTTTCACCTCTGACTTTTTGACAAGTTTCTTGGTGTAAAATATCCATGTAAGAGCTGTGCTACCAACATGAGCTCAAAACACCTACATGCTCTGGGTCATACCTCAGCAACGGCTCTAATTCAGTTCCCACCCGCCTTTGGCTGATGCCTGTGCACTAGTACAGTCAAGTGCAAAGAGCTTGGAACTGCTTCCCCGTGTTTGGGCACAGCGTGGGAGAGAGCCAGGATGCCCAAAGTTAGAGGATGCATGAACCAAAGGCTAAGAAAACCCTGTGGCTTGTGAGCATCTACTCAGGTTTGCAGAAATCTGTGTGGTGTAGCTGTTTTTGCCTGCTAAACTGCAGAGAGAAGTAACTTTTCTAGTCATCATTCTGCAGATTCCTTTTACTTGTCTCCAGGTATGAGTAGGAAGAGCAAAAACTCATACAAATGCGAATTGGAGAAGAGCAGCTGCTTTCTTTAAAGGTGTGTCCCCCGTCTGAGAATCCCCACTGCAGCCCTAGTACGTGGGGGAGGAAGGTGACCGGGGCAGGAGGAATGTTTATGCTGGTGGGCTCCTACCTCCTGAAGGTGCTGCTCTCCTAAGGCAGGTCTGCTTCTCTGAAGAGCTGTGGAGGTGGGGAAGGATTGTTTTCTTTGCCACGGAAATGTTGGGCCCAGCTGTATTACTCAGAGTTGGCAAGAAAGCGTGCTCTGAAAGATCGCTTGTGTTGAAGCTGATAGCAACTGTGTCGCTGACTGCAGTGGGCCCTGGATCAGGCCCTGCTCTGTTAAAGAAATAACAGTGACATGCCTGGTTTCCCTCCTGGCCCCCTACTTTTGGCTCTTCTGCCCACCACAGTGTTTATACTTTCTCAAGCTGGGCCGGGTGGATTGCAGTGGCACAGACAGACGGTGTGCGCCTCTGGCCCAGGGAGCTCTCGCAGCAGAGAGAAAGCATTGTGCTGCAGCTTTCTGCTCAGGCAGCAACTCCAATTATTAAGGGAATAGCCTCAAAGAATCTAAGGAATCACAGATATTCTGGAAAAAAAATCTTTTGGCTCTAAGTGACTATGTAGAAAAAGAGAAGAATGAACTAGCATCTTGATTCAACATGTCTGTTATATCAATCATTTACTCCGAGTGGGTAGCAAAGATATGATCTAATAGGTGTGGGATTCTGATTTCCTGGTCTAAGCTGAGTGTACCTCTTGTGTGAAGGCAGAATGTTTTTATTTTGGTTTATCCACCAACATTGTCATCAGCTGTTTTCAATGGTAATGCAGCACAAAGCATGTAGGTCGTGTTTCAGACTGTATGAATCGCTTTAAGATCTTCTAGCTCTTTTATAAGGCTTTATAGTTTATATTCTCCAAGACTTTTCAAGCCTCGTGCTCATTTGCTCCCTATATTGCCCGAGCTCAGGTTCCAACTTGGGTACAAGAGTCGCTCTTTTCCTGAGAGAAAATGTTAGTGTATGTGCAGTTAATGACAGTGCCATCATCCACAGAATTTATTTCTCTCACATTCAAGGAAAAAAAGACAAATTAGTATAAAAGGAGGAGTGCCGTCATCTGTGCTGGCAATCGGTGGTGAGCTCACAGTGATAAGCAGCTGCATCGCTCTCCACGTTGGTACTTAGGCACCCAACTACACACGGCTTTCACTGGGAGTTCAGACATGTAAGGAGGGTTTAGTTTGAAAATCTCTGTGCCCCTGGCCCCATGCCTGGTCTGAAGCGTTAGCAGGATCAGCCCCCTCAGCTCATGCTCAAATCAGCCATGATCCTTCTGTAGGCAAGCCCAGTGCTGCCCAGTGACTTCAGTGGAGTCAGGAGAGCCTGGAGGCTGCTCCTGTGGAGCTCGTGTTAGACTCTGAGTCTGAGTTTTGTTATGAGCAAGAAGCTTTCCATCTCTTTTTGGTCTGTGTGGTGATTTTTTTTGCCTCTAAGGTTTCTCAGAAGCAAAAGAAGTAATGGGAGCAGGTTAGCAAAATATAAGACACAAGCAAGTAGTTTCAGCAATCAGTGTTAAGAGGCTGGGGCTCTGAGTTTCATTCAGGACAGGTTCCCTTCTCCTCCCTGGATTTAGAACCAGTTAGTGTTATCTGTATGCAGCACAGACAGTGTTAAGACAGCGCAAACATTTCCACTGGGACAGGTTTGGTGTGGCTGAAGCAACCAGCCTTGCTCAGGAGTCAGAATTGTAGCTGATATATCCCAAGCAGGAAGTGGTGCCAAGCCAGCCTTGCACTGACCTTGCCAAGCCACCACCTTGCTTCTGGTTGTATTACGAGATGTGTAAAGAGTCAAATGAGCTTCACCTACCAAATAGTCCAGGCCAAACGGAAGAATTGAGTGTCCTTGTTGCTAGTCTTTCCTTCACCCAGCTTTGAGTCAGCTGCAAACTTTCTCGACAGCAATAATGTCTCTTCCTCTGCACTCTGGAGTGTTTTTGAATGGCACTGTCCGCAGTGAGATCCCTGTGCTACACCCGTGCTATGCCTCTTGGAGCTCCCATGTTTTTTGCACCTTTGGACTCGATTTTCCACACAGGGTCATCTCTTGGCCATGTTCAAGCCATAGTCTGGGTGCTGAATTGGTTTTCATGAAGTATTGTTTTAAAATTGACATTTTGTGAAGAGTACTCTGCAGATTTTTTGTTAAATTTCTGTCAGATCCACTATTTTAATGAAATAAATTTATAGTCTTGAAAACATTTTAAGCATTTAAGACTTGCGTTCCATTTCATCAAGAGGATCAATGCTATCTGCATTGTGAGCCTTTGGCTTTATAAATACCCCACGTACCAGTGAGCCTTACACCCAGAGAATGTGTGTGTGGATTCAGCACTGGGCTGAAATCGCAGCCTGGCCCTGTCCTCTCCAGGTTGTTTTGAGAGGGGGTCGGGGAACTGTCCCCATGTGTAACAGCCCTGCGTAACCTACTGTTTTCTCCTCCACCCCCAGAACCCAGAAGGTGGTACAGCCTTACCTGCTTCTACCAGGCTTCCCTCCATGTGTCACAGCTTGAGAAGGACTATGAAAAGACCGATGCGTCTGCACCAAAGCGGAGCTTTCTTTAAATGCCTGCAAGGCCTGGAAAGGGAAGGTTGCCATAAGGTAAAAGGCCATAGATGAGAGAATTCTTCCCTGTTCTTTCTTCGTACTTTGGCAGTGTTTACCAGCTCATCCTTTGTATTTTGAGACTCAGAAGAGAAGTTCAACTATTTTGCTGGTTAGTGCATTCTGCAGACGTTAAGAACCCAAACTGCAGATTAATCTCCGAACAGTTAATTTACATTTCTAGAGGAGACGACTGAGAGAAAGGTGCATTATCTTTATAAAGAAAAAAAAGGAAAAGCCCACTCAACAATTACTTTTCAAGACAAACTTTAAAGGCAATTTGCCAGCAAAATGTAAAATACTGTCCATCATCTGCAATGTGCATCTTGCTCTTGCAGCTTCTTCCAGTTCAAGCCTTTGAATAAAACCTAGAAAAAGTTGTATTTCAAGGAACAGCTCTGGCAAGCTTTGATTCATTGCTTGTGTTCAGAATTTGTGCAATGGACGATAATTGCATATGTTATTACTCTTGCAATATTTTGTATTACGTTTCTGCGTGTTTATAGACCAAAACTTTATAGACAGATAGAAAGCAGCCTGAGAAGGAGGGGAGACATAAATCAAGGTATAAACCTGCCCTGAATAATATTTTATGTTTCACTATATTGACCTGGAATTACAGGATAAAGACATTTTCCACTGGTGCACTGTTCTTCTCTTACTTTCTCTGTGTGCCTGTTCAGGCTCATTGGAGTCCTTGGTTAAATCCAGAATCTGTATCAAATGAGCTGTAGTGTGCTGCAGCACATAAAGGTTTCAAAGCGACAATTACTCTCTTATTTCAGCAGAGATTACCTGTTTGAAATGAAACCCACACTGAATCCTTTCTGACCTGGTCCTTATTGTGATACTGATAACGAGCCACACTTTCCAGTCTTTATCTTACCTCCTACCGGGTAATCTTTTCTTCTGGAGCTTAGTTCTGCTAATAGCCCCCTTGACTGGTTGCCAGACAACAAACACAAGCAGGTGAAAAATGAATGGCTCCAGTCTGACCGCTGATAACTGCGAGAGGCTTTTTATTCTCAGAATTCCCTCCAAAATACACAATCTGACTGGTGGACAATCAATTACATTCCTTGTATGCTTCTCCCTCCTCCAAACTGCTTATTCTCTGAAAGAAATTGTGATGATCTTTTCTACAGTTTCAGATTCTTTTTTTTTTAACTCCTCCAAACAACAGTAAATAGTAATTCCAGATGGTAGAAATTACTTTTAAATTAAACCAGTTAATAGAGGGAGCGTATGCTTATCTAATTCCCCTGGTTTAAGTGGTAACGATACGATGGAAATGGGTAAAACTGATGTGCAGTGCAGGTATGCAAAAGAGTTTGAGATTGTAAAATGCTTTCCCTCCCCCCCCCCCCCCCAATTTTTT
>NW_010393898.1:56959-71956 GCF_000710305.1 Buceros rhinoceros silvestris
CCTTCTGATTTACTGTCCATGAAAATGAATTATAGACTCGTGAAGAAAACAGAAGTTTTTATTTGCTGAACTCAATAGGCTGCTTTCTGGGGACTTGAACTCTGCAAAGTGCTGAAAAAAAGATTACCGCATTCCACTGATGATTCTTCTGTTTGAACCGAATGGGAGGGATGACAGTATACGCCGTGCTCTGCCTTTCTGCTGCCCAGAGAAAATCCCAGGACTGTTCATTGTTCCTCTGCTGCTTGCATAAAAGTCCAGCCCTGAAGCACATGCTGAAAAACTTTGCTAAACTATGTATTTGAGCCTGGGCTTAATGTTAATCGGTTCCTCTTAAAACCAGCGAGCGCAGGGGTTCCTTAGCACCTTGCGGGTTTGGACTGTACGTGAATCCAAGCCGTTATCATAAAGAGGATGATGCATATGGACCTCATTTCACTGAAATCAGTGAATGGGCATTAATTTACACTGGCTGAAGATCTGGAGGGGACTCATTTGTTTTTTCCATCGTGATCTCGCTTTTACCGTTTGAGTAGATGATTATAAGGTAACTAGTTAGCGCAAAGGGGGAATATGGTTGGCTTTGCTGGAAAGCATAAAAGTATCCACTGTTCCTTCAGGGAAATCATTTTAATAGATAACAGCATGTTGTACAATGTTTCATCAGTGATATTTAGATCTAAATTAGGAGCAGTTGTGAGATGGGTTGCCGATTTTCTTGTGATAAAAGGGAAATAGTTCAAGAAATATAGACCAGATGTTATCTTAATCCAATCCTCATGTACAAGAGCACACTATGAGACAGTAATAATAGTCCCTTCTACCTGTTTCTAATTTTCCTGCTCTGAAACACCCCCTGTGAAAAATAGATTAAACCAACACATCATTTATGAATCGGCACTAGGCGGGTTTGAGTTTGTATGGAATGCGGCATGCGCGGCTCAGACCGGAGGGTGCAGCCACTGCGTTTTGATGCATGTTTAAAAATGCTCGTTTGACAGTAACGTTTAAGACAGCAGCTCTTAGTGATTTAGAAGGAGAGTAGCCGGTTTGGGTTTGAATCAGGCTTTTGGTTCAGCATATCCCTACACAGTTTCAAATTTGTCATCGGCATTTCTAGGCAGTATATGTTACACAATCCTCAGCAGGCCAAAAAAGAGGGGGCTGATCCTCCGCTGCTGTAAATCAACACTGATCCATTGATTTAGATGGAACTACACTGATTTGTACCATCTCATGGGCTGGACAAAGTGTATTAACTTTCCTCACGAAAATCCTTCACAACACAAAGCTCCATTCACAGGCCCACTCTATAAGCAGTAACTAATGTGTCTCTGTTCTCATAATAATGTTTAATACCTGCATCATTTCCTACTTGCTGGGGCAGTCGAAACATTACTCTTTGCTTTGACGTAAGAAGTTGAGTGCCGCGCATTTGTAATATTTGGGACAGCTTTTTCCATAGCTCTCTGTCCAAGCTAAAACGTTTTGCTGGCATATTCATGTCTCTTGGCATCAACATGCCAAGGAGGTATTTGGGCAGCTGTCTAGTGACTCAGGAGACAGGACTTTTATTTTCCTTTGAGGAACACAGTCATACGAAAACACTTTGTTCAGCAGTATTCAGAACTGCCGGGGGTTTTGTCCACTGGAAACAGCGATCGCTGCGAGGGTAGCAGTAATACCAATACTGGTGTCAAAACTGCTTTATCTAGCATAGACACCTTCACACTTCAGACTATTCCAAACTATTTTTCAAGCAGAGTCAAATCCTGTTTTCCAAATTGGGTATTTTCGTATTTCTATGAACAGAGGAAACAAGAGCAGGCGATGAGACAATTAATCTTCAGTGACTGCCCACACAGCTGCTGGCTGCTGCGAGGGCTGCGTGAGGATGAACCGAAGTTTTCCTTTTGAAACTAACTCCTTTGCTCCTCATTTCTTTTTAAACTGAACATAGAACATTGCAAATGGATTCACCGCTCCGTTGTTTTTTTGTTTTTTTCCAACAGCTTTAAAGATAAATGGGCAAGTTTATGCTGGAAAGAACGTCTCTGAGGGGCCAAAAGAGGCTGTGTGGGCTCACGCTGCAGAGCTGGAATCTCATGGATTCCCAGAAAAGATTCATAATCTGACCATGCATCTGTAAAGACTCATGGGTGACGTATCAACACATTAGGGAAAAAATGTTCAGTATGTCTGCAGGAGAATATTTTTACTGTGTTTTAACCTGTTAACCCAACAGCTGTCATTGTATTTATATTGTGTCTGTACCTCAAAGCCCTACTTACTTCTGAGGGTCTAGTGCTGTTCCATAATGTTCAAATGCACGCACTGAGATTCTCTCAAGTCAGGCAGTGTAGAAGATGAGAAAGGTGGATCAACAGGAGGGGATGGGATTGTAAAGGAATGGCACAAGAAGAGGCAAAAATAGAGTCCAAGTTGTCACATGTCCTGGACTGTCACATTGATAGGAAAGCTGTCACACGGGATAGGAGTGCTTCGGAACAATAGATGGAAAAAATGATGGATTAAAGTAGTTAATGAGAAAATAAAATGAGAGGAAGAAAACTGTGGAGAGATTTAAAATAGTTACGCCAGAAAGAATCCACCTGGCAGACAACCTGTTGGCTGGGAAACCTTGAAATGCTGCAGCAGCGGAGGCGAGTACACACATCTCACCAAAATGCAAAGTGCAGCTTAGAGATCTCAGCGTTAAAAGGCACCGGTGGTGGTGAAGTGGGGTACGTAGGTTAATACTGAAAGCGTGTTATTAGTAATGACCAAAGACCTTTAGCCTCCTGTCCAAAGTCCCTTTTTACTGTATGGAACGGGAAAGTAAACTCGACCGTGTTGGGCTATTTAGTAAGCTATTAGTGCATTCATCTTTTCATCATTTGACAGGTGGAAGTAGTAGCCCAGCTTTTAGTTTTAATTATAAGGGATTCCAGATGTAGAATAGGACATAAATTAAAACCAGATCTACTCATATGTCTTTTCAAAGTAAGCCAACTTCAAGGTATCTGCTTTTCATTTCAAAATGTTATTAAAGCTATTACTAAGAAATTCATAGTCTTAGCGTGCTCCAATAATTGACACCTTTAAAGTGACTAAACAGATTTAGAGCGTGCAGAAAAGTAAATTTGTCTTAGAGAATGACTCTAATCATCCATTTACATATAATGGACAAATCAGTGTTTGCGTTAGAAAGGGCGGCTGAGCAGCCTGCCTAGCTGGCTCTTCCTGACTGCTTCTGCAGCCTGGCCTGACTGCCGGCGTTAGGTGATTGCCGTGATAGTGCTGCTCTGCAAGTGGAGATAAAGAATTAAGGGCTGATCCCAAGGCAGTGAAAGTCAATGGGAGTCTTTTGATGAGCTTTCCGTCATGGTCTCCTCCTCTCATGTTGGCTTGAGCTGTGTCACATTATGTTGGAAGTTGCATTTTTTTTTAAATTAAATCCAGAACCTTTTTTTTTTTCTTTCCCAGTGACAGTGTTCTTAAACCCTTAACTGCGTAAAGAAACCTGCAGATTCCTTTCCTTTCTTTCCCCAAGACCTATTGATCTAGTGGTACGTTACAACCATGCAAATAACGCTGTACATCTGACTTCATAAAAAGTCTGAGGTTTCCAGTAATTAGAATGATAGCTGGCAAGTCTGATAAATTAGAGAAATAACTTGTTTGGTGTAAACTGAGCCTGTTTCTGAGGCAGAAATGTTAGGCTTTTATCCTCTGGAGTGTGATTGAAAGGGTGAGAAGTTAATTTGGCAGCTTCGCTTCTATGGTTTCATAATGTTTCTCCTCCCCCCTCCCCTCAGCTTCAGGGAAGGACTGTGATTTCAGTACTTTGCGCCTGCCCTCATACAAGGCAAGAGCATGACCCGAAACGAAACCCCTCTCCCCAGGGCACATCCTGAGCAGTAACAGCTTGGCTCAAGTGTTTCTTATGAACAGCCGTCCAGAGCACTTGATCTAAATCATGCCATTTCCTTCACAGTATGGCACAGTTAACAAGTCAGTGCATCAACACAATCTGCAGATGGCAGTTCAAAAGGTGCACGTTCCCCAGCAAGATAAAGGGCAATGAGTTCCATGGGTTAGCTCATTACTTGGATTCAGGCAGGGGCTCCGTAGGGGTGTGAGGGAGGAAAAGGGGGCAGGCAAACCTTGAGAATGCATGTCTACACAAATAAAGCCAGCGTTGCAAGAGGCGTGTTAGTGGAGAAAAGCGCAAACAGCTTGCAGAGCATGGCTTCCTTCCGAGGTGGCTCTTGCTTTGCCTCCCTAAAGCAAGAGGAAAAGGGAAGGGAAACCAGTGGTGATACGCAGTGCCCGTGCACCTCCATTTTATCTACCAGGCCTGGCAAAAGCGACACCATGTCCTAAGCTAAGCCCCAAAATTCGGAAGAGACAAGTGAGCTACCAGCAAAGGCCGGGGCTTGTGTTTGCTCTGCATCCCACTTGGGAAGGAACCTGTTTTCTGGAGCATTGCAGAAGGGCTTCTAGAGAGTGATGTGCACTCCTGCACAAATTACGTGAGAGCTAAATGTCCAGTGAAGAATCTCTGAGACATATTAGTCCTTCAGACTTCAAAACAAGCTTAAATTGGAACCATATTGCTGGAATACTTCTTAGCTAACATTTATATTACTTCAGTTACCAAATCCAGACTAAGTCCCAGGACTCGGCAGGGGAGGACATAATATATTAGGAAGTAAGTTGGGGGGTGCACTTCTGGCCTCCTATTTGATATAAAGGTACACAAAGTTTCCTCACACTAGCAAGGAAATGACTACAAGGCCCTAAAATGCCGATTTCCAGCAGCAAACGAGGGAAGTCCGCTGCCCCTCCTCCCCTCTCTCCCCTGACCATTCTGCGTGTGCCATGCCTTGGGGATAGTTTGGGTTACTTGGAGTAAGACTGTTGCATAGAAGCTCAGGTATCAGAGCAGATAATTATACACATATAGCTAGATACAGCAAAGGTCTCAGTGAATTGTCGGAGGATGAGATACATCTCGGGAGACCAAACAAGCCTCCCCTATACCGATCTTTGTAAATGAATCTCTTTGGGAACTATCAAGATGGTGCTTTTCCACGATTTTCACTGCTGAGGAAAAAGGAACTCTTCCAAGCTGTTCCTTTTCCAGGTGGTATCAAAAGCTGGTGAGTGAAGATTTTTTTCTTTCTGCACTATGTTAGTATGAATGCACTGAAAGGCGCTAACATATGTGCTGAGCTCTGAGGTCCTGCAGCAGAGAAGTTCAAGGCAGGTTAGGCAAGAGAGGAACAGACCCCCCCCTCCCCATAACCTCCAATCTACAAAGGCTGACTTCCCGCTGAACTCCCTGGTCTACATCGTATTTCTTCTGGAGAAACAGTGCTAAAACTGGGAAGGGCAAGTCCTGAGTGGCTGCCAGGCAGAGGTGTGGGGAGCTGAGTTCATCCCTTGTGTAGTTTGATTGATTTAGTAGAGTCATGCCAGAGAGAAATTTGGCTTCAGGCTTTTGGGTGATGTGTCATGTTTCTTTATTTAACTTATCGAACAGGTGCTTAGCAACAGCATCTTCACTGGTTTACCCAGAAATCTTCACTTCTTTCTGTCATTATCCATTCTTTAATATCCTTCCAAGCTGTGCAGAGCTAAAAACTGAGCCAAGACTTCAGGCTGTGCCCCACTGGGACGCGCCAGGTACACAGCACGTTTCACCAGGCCCCCTATCCATTCCTTTTTTACAGCGGTGCCTGGTAATTGCTGTTTTTTTAAACTCAGCAAGATAAACGAAGAATAAAGAGGTGTGAGTCTCCAAGATTTTTTTGGCCTTGATGAGTTCAATCTTAAGCTAAAGCAGCTGAAGAGGACTTCAGCGGTAAGGAGCTGAACTTCCAGTCTCTCTCGAGAAAACATGAGGAAGTAGTCATGAGCGATCTTTGTGCTCAGCCTTTCCTGTATATAAGTGACAAAGCCACGTGCCCTCCACGCTCTGTCCCTGTCTTTTCTCTGGTCTGGAGCAGAGCCATCCCATGGAGATGGTGGAGGGTCTTATTCATGAGCTCTACAGCAGCCTCAACCTGCCTGATCTCCTGTCTCTGTGGCTGTATCCTTCACAGCCATCGCTTGCAGAGAAAGTGGTGTTTGCTTTCTGAAGTTATGCCTTACGCTAAGCCCATAAGGTACGCCTGACTAACAAACGCGTGTGACTTATAAGAAGGATTATATGACTTGGTTGCTTGTAGTAGCAGGAAACAGGACTTAGTGACTTAAGTCCCTTCCATCTTCATCTTCCTGTGATTTCATCCAAACGATGGATGTCAGAGAAGAATATGGTTTATTCTGGTAGTTCTTCCTGATCAAAATGCTCATATTTCACAGAACTACAGTGGAAATCTCTGGCATTGCGTTGAAACAGAATCTCAGAGCCTCACGGTGCCTTAGTCTCCCAGAAAGCGTTCTGCATCTTTATCACAAAACCTCAGCGTTATGATAGAGCTGAGAAGCCCTGAGAACAGGACTCTGGTGTGCAGGGAGCCATATGCAGAGACATGAAATAGAGATTGATCTCCCACAGGCAGCCTGCTGCAGAGCGAGCACACAGACCTGGGTCTCCTGCCTCCCAGTCCCATGCTTTCATCATGAAATCACTCAGTTCTTTCAGCTGGATCTCCAGGCTCTGTTCTTAGCACTGTGGTTTCTCTGTCCCTCATGGAAACCCCAGGGCTGGGCTTCCAGACTCTCTGCAACTCTATCCCTTCGGACTGTAATTGATTCGGAGTCAGGTGGTGGTGTAACATAACCCGTATGGAATCTCTTGGTGAAGTTTATGGTCGTTCAGTTAAAAAAAAAAAAAAAAAAGGGGGAAAATAATACTAAGAGACATATTTAGTTTTCGGAGAAGTTTATGGTTGTTAAATTAAAAAAAAAAAAAAAAAAGGAGGAATATGGGGGTGTGGGGGGGTGGAGCAGGAAGTGAGTTGAGTTTTGAGTTCTGGGATTTGAAGCTGCGGTCTTTCACAGACCAAGGAGGAAAACTTGTAGAGGCCTTGGGTGTGGAGCAATCTATTACCAGCTCACACACCACAGTCCTGCTCAGCCTGGCTGTGTCATTACAGAAGAACCCAGAGAAACACTTGTCCCCAGTACTGGGCAGCCTTTGAGCCAGTATGGAAAAGCAGCAACTCGAGAGGGAATGCAGAGAACACGTCAAAAATGAAAATAAAATATTTTAAAATTAGCCCTGTTGCTCTCTCTTCACTGAGTGGCTGTGAGGCTGCAGGAAGTGACTGCACTTCTGTGTCTCCTCACCTAAATTTCCAGGGGTTTTGTGTAGCAAAGGAAGATAGTCCAGTGTGGCTCCTGATCCCTTGAGGTACTGCAGCAGCTTCATGTTGTTTTCAGATTTGAACAGCTGATTCTAGACTGAAAGTCTTGGAGTGAACGGGGAAGATCTCCATTGCCAGTGCTGGATTTTCTGGTTTGGCAAATCCATCTGGGATCATAGAGTTGACAGCCAAAAAAATTGTTCTTTCTCTAACAGAAGATTCCCTTTCACAAAGTTTTGGAGAGGTTTGAAGATATTCTGTCAGGTGCAAAAAGTTCTAGAAAAGATTTCTCTACCCAGCTGGTGGGCTTCCCCGTGAGCTACACTGACAATGCCGATGGCGTTATGTGACAAGTATTATGTGGGAAGGATGTGACAAGCAAGGTCATAACTTTGTGCAGGTGTCCCTGCAACGCTGAAAGCGAAATAAATAGAGTGAAAAAGGTTGCTGTGAGAGCTCGGATCGTGACCGTGTGTAAAGCATTGTGAGACAAGCTCTGGTAGCTTTGCTGCAGCCATGGTGATTTCCTGACAGAAGGGAAGCAAAGTCTGTGTGAAGCACTGATATTTGTCAACGGGCCTATTTGTACAGCTAGAAAACAGACGGGCAGGCCTTTGAGCAGGCAGCCTAGGTATTGCTGTCGCTGCTGTCAGGACTGTCATCTAGGGTCTTGCTTTCCAGGGAGAGAGGAAGCCAGTTCTCAGCCCTGGCTGCAGGCAGATCGTTCTGCTGTTGGAGCAGTCCTCACCTTGCACAAAACGCCCCCTTCCAGAGTGGCTATGGAGAGCCACCGTGCTGCTGCCGCAGTGGAAATGCCGCTCTCGTAGGCAAGTGAAGCGTGAAGGATAGAAAGTAGCAGTTGAGGACACAGAGGGTTTGCCTTTAAGCACTGGAAGCCCTGAGTAAGGAGGGATATTTAAATTTCATCAGCTACCCAGACATCGTAGGAGACTCCAGCTCCTTGATGATCTTCTGTCACACATACCTTTTCCTTTTGCTCCTCAGAGGCTCCTCCAGCTGCTGTCGACAAGGAGCGATTTCCCAAGGAAGGGGTATGGTGGTGCTTCAGTCCCTCTGCTAACATGTCCCTGTGCAGCACGTGCTGTGGGGCAAATGCCACCCATACGCTTAAGTGTCCTGCTTGTGCCTTTCCCAGAGGCTGTCCCAGTCCCTCTTGTCACCCTGCTCTGCAAAGTCACTGTCACATGGACTGCACACACCAGGACCCCTGCGCAGAGCAGCCTTTGGGGCGATCTCTCTGCCCCGGTGGCGTGTGTGCGCTGGGACTGTGTGCTCTGTTACTGCATTACCCTGTTCTACCTCGGTGGAAAATGAGATGTACCAAGGTTGAAAACACTCAATTTGTAATGAAAAATCACCCTCTGTAGAAACGTTCAGATCAGTAAATGAAAACAGGAATAGGAACTTCTGAATTACTCTGTAACTTCCTCAACATTTTCATTTTCTTTAATTTTTCTTTTAATTTTCCATTGCATTCTGTCAGACACTTACCACATCTGAAGAATGCTGCTTCTTTGCTATTAAGCTCTACCAGATTCTTCCACAGGGGTGATATTTTTTTAAAGAGAAAATACTGAAGCCCCACGTGAAAACAGGAAACTCCATGAATTTTTTATAGTGAAATTTTTCCACTAGGGAAACATCCATATTTTACAGTTTGCAAAATGTGTGGGACCATAAACTGTAAAACCGCATAGAGAACCGCAACTCCTTTGTACTTTAAAAATAGACATAAAAGTAATTTCTCCAGAAAGAAGGAGCGTATTTTTAAAGGTGAATATTTGTAGGGCTCGTAAAAGCTATCGGTCTGTTCTTCGAAACTGAATGCTAATGTTTGAAAAAGGAAAAGACCCAGATTGTGGTGAGTCTACTGCGACTGAATCATCTCTGCAGTATGTGCTCAACTGGTCCAGCCGCAGTGCAGCTGCACGAGGACGTGCACTGTTCCCACCCAGCATGTGAGCCTCTGGTTCCCCCCTTCACCCAGAGATGAGCAGGCAAGTGGTGGAGAAGTCAGGAGGAAACTTGGGCTCTTTCATTTCCCCCGTGGTTTACCAGCCAGCGGAGCTGAGCTGGAACGAGGGAAAAGGGCAGGACTGCCGTGTTTCCCCCCCACTCTGCAACAAGTGGTGAGCGGGGAAGGGGTCGTACTATATTCTCGCAGCATCTTGGGGGTGGTGCAGGAATGAGCACGCGCAGGGCTTTGAGCCAAAGCTCAGTCTCACCCACTGGCTGTGTCACTTGTAGTAAGTGAGACTGACGTTTGCTCTGTTCCTGTTTGGATCGGCTGGTCTGGAGCCAGGGCCGTGCAGGACCTGACAGTCCTTTGAGCTGCCCAGCTGGGAGATGCAGGTGTGGCATGATGGTGGGTTTTAGCAGACAGCACCGGGATGTCACCACAGGGTGTCTGGAGGGATTTCTCTGCTCCTGGATGTGCTGTAAAGGCAAGTGGCTGCAGTGATTGCCTGAGGCCCATGACATTCAAGAACAGGGTAAGATATCCAGCATGTGAGTGAGCAAATGGAGAGGTGGGGATCCCCCAGCATCAAATGCTGGCTCTGGCTGTCTGTTGGTGAGGTGAAAAGCCACGGGCAGGATGTGTTTCTCAGCAAACCCAAGCATCTTGTGTGAGTACTGAATTGGACCAGGGCAGGTTGTAGTTCAAGGCAAAGCAGTTGTTTTGGAGCTCCTTGGCCCTGCTCCCTGTTTGGTGTGTGCCAGCTCTTCTGCTACTGCTTTGGTGCAGGATTTGGGATGTGTGGAGGAGGTGGCCTTTCCCAGCAGCAGCAGCTATCTTGCCAGCCTCTCCTCCTCCCTCAGCAGCAAGAACAGCAAACCGGACTCTTCACAGCTCTTCCCCTTTCTCTTCCTCCCTGTGTTTCCAGACAGGAGGGGCCCGCCCATTCTGGGCATAGCCTCTTGTATGGGTGACAACCTTCACTCTCATCTGTGTGGCAGAGGACACTTCACTGACTCATAATTTCATAATGATGTCTTGTTCATCAAAGTTTCCTTTCATGCCATTTCACAAGGGCAAGAATGTACTTTTCCATGTGCTGCTCATTCCTGGTGTGGTGGAATAGTGTGATATTCTGGTCTGCTCTTTGTTTAGAGCTGCCTTTCGTCTTCAATTATCCACCCTATTTCAGCAGTGGATAACTGACTGAGTCCTATATTCAGGCCAAATCCTGCTTGTTTGGCTCATGTGAGTAATCTAAGGAAGTCTGACACTTTGTTCCCTGATCTGTCTGGGAATGCTTGCACGACGAGCGGTCCCCAGGCGTGGGACCCGCGGGCAGCAGTGGAGGCCCGAGGCCGAGACCCATCTTCGTTTCATTGCGTAGGCGCCAGGCAAATGCCCCAGTCCCAGAGTGTGACTCCAGCTCTAGGAAGTTGTTGCTGTTCGTGGCCGGCTGGATAATGTTCATCTCTGCAGGCTGTTGGTGCAGAGCGTGGGCTCTACCAGCTGCCTTTCCATTTTCAGGGAGGGGCGAGGCAAGACCTCGGGCCATTCCAGTTGGGCCGCGCTCCCAAAAAGGGCCACTAGATGACTTGGAAACACACAAAGTTACCAGCTCTCCCAGTTCTTCGTGCAACTGCCATCATTAGCGTGAACAGGCTGGCGCTGCCAGAGCTGCTGGGCTGCCCGCTGCTGAGACTGGCTGAATGCAAAATCACTGCCCTGCTCTGCTGGCAAGTGTGTTTCTCTTGGACGCCTTCATTTAGCTGAGCTGCTGACAGCAGGTTACCTCAGGATGGGGCTGCCTTTGTGCGTGCTTGAGAGGTCTGGGGTATGACCCCTACAGACACAGACCAGGGAGAGACGTGGGAATTCAGAATAATTCTATCCCTTCTGTCACGTGCCACCACTACTTCCAGAGTGGGGTCACCACCTGAGCGAGAAGAGCTGGTCCATGGTAAGAGCGTTGCCTTTGGAGCTGGTAGATGTGGGTTCAGTTTCCTGCTCTGTTACAGATTTTCTCCATGAATCTCAGTGAGTAACTTTTAATAGCGGTATCGTTAATGCATATGAAAGAAAGTGAATTAAAGAAATGTGACGAGTCAGCCATTAGAATGTTGAGAGCCCAAGGGAAAGGAGTATCTACCCTGAGGAGATGAACTAATTGGGAAGGGCTAAAGTAAATGGATGAGGGAGATTAGGTTTGGGGATGAAAGGGGTGGAGGTATGGACAAGGTGGGGCAGGGAAATGTGGTGGCTGGAGAACTTTTGGCAGACACAGAAGGAACACTGGAAGTAAGAGTTATGAGGAGGAGAATGAATGGGAGAGCAGGAGGTGTAAAAACCCCTAGAGAAAACCTGATTTTTAAAGAGAAACTGCGTAATTCACAAGCAGTGTTTGGAGCACCTGGGTAGGAACTGATGAAGGGCAGTTGGGTGTCGTGGCCTTGGTAGTTGCCCTCCGTACGCACACTGAGGTGGCTGCAGGAAGGTTTCCTGCCCTGCATCACTTGGGCTTGTTAACTGAAACAACGAGGCCGTAAATGGCCCAAGCTGGACTGTTTGTCTCCAGGGTCTGTCTTTGTCTTGTATATTTGTTGGTTTACCTGCCTTTTTCTTGAACAAACTCCTCCTTGTCTGTTTTTACAAAATGTCAGTATTTTGGGGTGTAAACTGGCAGCGTCTGGGTAGAGCGGTGGGTTGACCCAATTCGGATGTTGTGCTGTGCTTGTACACAAAGTTACAATACAGATAGCAATAGCGATTGTGACAATTAAGACCTCTGGTGCCTGAACTGGGCCCTTTCACTGAGCTCTGACCATTTCTGTGGGCTGTAGAGACAAGACAGTCTCTTAACAACTGCTCTGTGGGTCACTTGTGAGAGCTTTAGACCTTCCAGCTTTACCAGTCTTTTCTCTCAGAGGGAGGGTCAAATGTAAGAGCAGTCTTTCGAAAGGCTCTAGGGAACTATGGAAGTGTAATATGGATGCTTGTATGGATAAGTTAGGAAAAAATCATGGACACATGCATAAATGGGACTTCTTTGGAAGGGTCAACATGGTACCTGCGAATGGAAGTTGTATCTTACAAATAGCTTGGAGTTCTTTGGAGGGATCAATGAATAAGAGTGATCCCTCAGATGTGATCTGTTTGAGAATTCCAGAAGACTTTACACAAAGTCTCCCCCCAAGGGTTTTTAGTGAAACTTTGCAGCTATGGGATAGGAGAGAAGCTCTCTGCATGGGTAAATAACCAGCTTAAAACAACAGGATAGAGGGGGGTGAAATGAATGGTCAGTTCTTGCAGTGTGGTGCTGAGCTGGGGCCTGTGCTGGTCGACATATTCAGAAGTGGCTGGGGAGGAGCGAACAGTGAGCAGACCTGGTGGCAAGGCAGGGTGGTGTCGGAGGAATAAAGTTGTTGATAGTTAGTGAAAGAAGGTAAAAGAGCTTGCAAGACTGAGTGACGGGTCAACAAAACAGAGGGTGAAATTCAACAGACGTACCTGTGAACAGATGCACTCTGGGAGAAGGGATCTAGGCTTCATGTAGAAAGTGTGGAGCTTTGAGCTGAGCACTACTGCTCAGGAGAAAGGTGCAAATATCACAAGTTTTTTTGGATACTTCTGTGAAAATGTCAGTTCAATGCTCAATAGCACTCAAAAAACTCCAAATCATAGGAACTAGTAGGAGAGGAGTGAAGGTGAAAAGAGAAGATCCTTACACTGTTATTTACATCAATTTATTGCCCACTCATTTGGTGTCATAGACAATTCTGGACTCTCATTTTGAAAGAAATACACCAGAACCAGAAAACCTAAATGACTGCACTGTTCGTACTCTTCCTGGATGTCACTTAGTATTGTCACTGGGAAAAGGGTTTTGGTGCTTGCTCTGACCCCATATAACACCTCTCATGTCTCACCCATTTGTGCTTTATGGCAAACGTCCCCTGGACGTTCAGATTCACACACAGCGGTGTCCTTTGGTAGAGTGAGGTCTAACCTCTGTGGTGAGGAGGCAGTTCAACACTTCATCTTAAAGTCAAAAGATCATAGTCTCTTGAGTTTTTCACCTTTCCAGGGTAGAAGGTCTTCTACAGATCATCCCTTATCGAAGTTCAAAGGACGTTGACCCTGAGAAACAGGACAGTATGGTCAATATTCTCAAAATTACAGTTTCTTGTTGCGCAGGTAACAGAAAATATCGCTGCTTTGGTTTCAGGACTAAACTTTTAGCCGATTGTATCCTGGCCTCCTTCACCAGTGGAGACTGGAGACTTCTCCCGGTGGAGCCTGGAAACTCTATCACATTCCCTGCAGTTCCTCTTAATTCAGAAAGCTGGCACAAGAACCTGCTAAGAAGATTTGAAGAGTCGTTGTTAGCCAAAACCGTGTTGGTTTTCTGATCTGCAAAAAGGGATGATCCATCTAATGCTGGTTCTTTGCTCTGAGGGTATGGGATCGCCAGACCATGGCTGGACTTTGTACCCCCATTTGCACTGTTTCTACTCCACAGTTTAGCCAGTAAGTTGCTAATTCCTTGAGGGAAAGGGAGCCTGTTCTTGAAGTGCATAAAATATCCTTGTTACCTGGAGAGATGAGAACAGAGTACCTTGAAGATAAATAAAAGAAATCTTCTATCCAGGCCTGTTGTCACCTGCTGTTTCCATCCAGAAGGCAGATTCCAAACTTTTGAGAATCCCTGCTGGAATTGTAGTGGGCCTTCGGTGGACTCAGTACAGCTTCAGCTCACAGGTCCTTGGGAAATGCTCCGTATTTTCACACCACGGTTAAAAATGTCAGTAAAGTGCTTAAAGAGGACTTACTGACCTGCGAAGGAATCGTTCTCTTTTGGGCTTTACTCTGACAATACTCATGAGACCTTTTATACTTGTTACCCTCCTGTTCTCTTTTTCAATTGTCCGGCCGTTCTAAGCAGTATCGAGGAAGGGCGGAGGAAAATCTCTAATGGTAGATCTCTTTCATATTGGATTTTTACAAGGAAGACATTTGATTAAGACTAATCCTGAATTCCTGCCCAGCGGAGTCACAGATTTCCGCCCTGACTATTCAAGTAGTGTGTGTCAGTTGTTTTTGCTGGAGCTATGAAACATCAGGGACAGGAACAACTGTGATAAACTCGATGTATATGAGACACCAGCGCTTTAATTAACTGGATTACGCAGATTAGATCCTGTTCATGTTGCCTGTTGGAAAATAAGAGAGGCCAAGCCTTTTCAGTACTGAGAATCTTGATTTTGGCTTCCATGTGAATCTAGAGTGGATGTTACCTGTCATACTTCCAGGGAACGTGGCTGCGGCTTTCACCAGGAGGACTTCGGCCAGCTGGGGAGGAAAGTTCTGGGAGAAAGTTCTCATTTTGGTCATTTGTCAATTTAAATACCTTCATGTATTTCTTATCATCATCAAAGCATCCAAACTGCTACAGACTTGAGAAGTTTTACAGCCATTGTAACACTTGGGAACATTCAGAGTAATATATTTGTGATTTATAATCACTGGAAAATGAAGAAACGGTTCCTTGTGCAGTAACTGTTGCTCTTAGCAATGTGCCACACATAGAATCTCGCCATAGTTTGCTCTTGGTTCTCTCCACTGTATCTTCTACTATAACTCAGAGATCCGGAGGAGATGCCCTTGGAATTTACAATCAGGACACTTTCTTTTCATTCCTGC
>NW_010393898.1:72066-75262 GCF_000710305.1 Buceros rhinoceros silvestris
TTTTTCACCCACGAAAGAAGAAGATTTACCATCCCCATCTGGGTTTTTAATACCTCAACAACTTTCCATGTCTTTTCAACACTCCTCCCTAATACCTCATTACAGAGTTGGTGGCAAGATACTGTCTTTCATCTGCCCATTCATTCACTTTACAGCAAGTCCCTCAAGCTCTCTGTAGGGATATCTTACTAGGGTTCTGGTGTGGGTTTTTCTTTTTGACCTTTTCGCAGCCCCCCATCTGGGTTTTTAATACCTCAACAACTTTCCATGTCTTTTCAACACTCCTCCCTAATACCTCATTACAGAGTTGGTGGCAAGATACTGTCTTTCATCTGCCCATTCATTCACTTTACAGCAAGTCCCTCAAGCTCTCTGTAGGGATATCTTACTAGGGTTCTGGTGTGGGTTTTTCTTTTTGACCTTTTCGCAGCCCTGGGGCATTCACTGAGTATTTTGGTGGCTCATCTGAAGAGAAAAGACAGACAGATCCAACTATACTGTTTCTGTAGGCACTGCGGTCCATGAGACCAGTATGGATACATGAGAAGCAGAATCCATGTGGACGACACATCTTGAACTGTAATTACCATATGGTAAATAGTCATTCTTTATGGTATTGTCAGCAGTCAAGGAACCTGCTCTGATGTGGCGGCTTGGGGTACTGCTGACAGAGCTAATGGATGAACCTTGGGGGAATACTCTTTTTCCCACTTGCCACTCAAGTCACTTTTCGTAATTGTAAAACCATCTGTAAGAAGAACTGAATGAGTTGTAGGCCTTGACAGCTGATCTGCCCGTGACTCATTCCACAAAGACAAACTTGTCTTGTACTTGTCCTTTATCTTCACCCAAAGCGTTTGCCAAGAGGAATGTCTGAATTTTGCTTAAATTATCATATTCAATTTCAGATTCTCCATCAGAACCCTTTGCTCTGGAAAGAGAAGGGAAGTGTCACATTGTGGCAAGGTAACAAGGTTTTCAGAGTTGTTTTGGGCAGAGCCAGGGTATTTAGGAAGGCACTGTGGGCTTTTCTACCTTGGTGCATAAAGATGAAAGAGGAAACCCGTTTTTATTCCATTTCGGGCTGATGTGAATTCGCTTCTGCATGAAGAGATGTAATTTTTACTTGGATGTTAATAGTTACAGTGGGGCTGCATGCAGATGTTAACAGCGAGTTGTCTACACCTCAGCTACTTGTCTAGCTTCCAGAGTAACGAGTGAAGACGATTACGGTGTAGCAGTCTCTTCCCATAGTAGTGCCTAAACCAACCCAGACTACATGTTCCCTGAACTCTCTATTTCGTTTGTTTTCCTGACAAGCTCGCAGGTGGGTAGACGTCTCCAGTGCAGGTAGCTGAAGTGACCTCAGTAGCCTTCCTCCATTATGGGGTTTGGTAGGTTCTGCTCCTCGGAGCCTTTTCGTTTTCTGTGCTGGGAGGTAGCTCTGCAGTCTTTCCCAGTAGGTATAAATTAAGCAAGGAGTTCCTAATTTCAATTAGATTAGCTTGTCAAGGTACAATTGATAGTAAGTTGTCTCAAAGAATAAATACCTTCTCGGACGTAAAATACTTTGTAAAGTAGCATTTTTTAACCTACTGGAGAAATTCATCCCAAAACCTGCTGGAAGCTAGATACATTTGAGCCGAAAATGAGACCTTTTTTAATGAAAGGGGGACTTAGTCAGTAAAGCAACCTGAAGATTGTAGCAGAAGGACTGATAGATTCACCATCTTTTGATGTCGTCGCATCAAGCCTGGCTGCCTTTGTGAAAGGTTTGTGTCAGCCAGCTACAAGTGACGCTCCGGCTGAATACAAATTACTGGGTTCAGCGCAGGGGTAACCCAGTGAAAGTTAATGACCTGTGATATATAGGAAATCACACTAGATGATCTAATGGTTTCTTCTGGCCTCACACTCTATGAATCTATGAATATGTATCCTCTGAGGTCGACTGCTAATTATATTCCCAAGCAGGGGAATAGGCAGAGGCTGCTTCAAAAGAAGGATTTTAATTTATTTACTGGTATCCAGTGTTCTTTGGCTACATATTCAGCTAGTTCACACCCAGCATCTTTCATTTCTTAAATTTTCACTTTTTTTAAGGTGTTTGAGAGGAGCTGGAGCATTTGGGGAAGCATCGTCACCGATAGCCTCTGCTATGGGAAGCAATTCACACACTTCCCAAAAGACACCGCCTTCCAGCACGGTCCCACAGCTTGGCAGCATTTGAAGGGCACCCCGCAAGCATGAAAGGCAGAAGTGGTGATTCAGAGAGCCACAGCGAGGGGTAAGAAACCCTTTATGGTGCAATATGACAACTGAAAACACACAGACTTCTTGTGTTCGGGGAGGCTGTGGAGGGGGGCACAGCCCTCAGTAACTGGGCTCGTGTGAGGGTCTCAAAGTAAGGCTTTCCCCCCATTTATTTTCTGGAAGGACAGTGGGAATCAGAACTCTTAGAGCCTGTGGCTCACCCTTCTGCCGTGCTGGGGCTGCCCATGGGTAATCACAGCACTGGGTTCCTGTGGCCAGTTTTGCTTTGTTTTCCAGTTGGGTGGGAATATCATCTTTAAACAGACAAGAAAATGAAAGCAGCTGACTTAAAATCGCTTTCAAATTAATACTCGGGAAAGCAAGGATGCTCGCAGGAGGGAGGAATAGTAGCTGATGAGTACACAAGAAATCTGAGGGGAAGAAGTGGCTGCATCTGGGGGCTGCTGGGGAAGTCCTGCCTGTTTGCAGGCTGTGTGTCCACACCTGCGGGTTAGAAATGCTGTCATCTGCGGAGTGGCCCCACATTACAAGAAGGTCAAGCACCAAGCAGGCCTAATTAAAAGCTCATTACAAGAGACAATCTCCATTAGCATGCCAAGTTTCATGCAAATCCATTAGCACCACGGCTCTCTTCGGAAGCTTTAAATTCCAGTGCTGTGCCCCAGGGACTAGAAACCGTGGCCGGTTAATTTGCCATTCTCCGTCTGTGAACATTAGGCACAGTCCTCTTACTTTCTGGATTATTTCACATTCCAGCAAATTAGTTTTATCCGTTCTGAGAACATTTTAACAAAGAAAGTTCTTTTGGCATCACATGGATAAAATAACAAGGGATAAAAGAATGAGTAGTTCCCCCAATCAGGAACAAATAACTTTAAATCTCTCCTGAAAATGCAGCCTTTCCTGTTATTCCCACACCGCC
>NW_010393898.1:75347-76332 GCF_000710305.1 Buceros rhinoceros silvestris
TCTGCAGCCGGATTCCCCTCCCTCTCTCTTTATGCTGGTGTTCTCAAGAGCCATGTTTTTTCTTTATGCCATTGTAGCAGAACTTGACTAAAGATCTTCAAACTTGTTAAGTATAAAAGTTGGTAAATGATACTATTGTTTGAGTTAAGGGTGGGGGGAGCCCAGGGGGGAAGGCAGTTTATCTGGGGTGGCTGTGGGGAGGGGGAAGGTTTAAAAAAAGGAAAAGAAAAAAGGCTCAAATGAACTGAAATGGATCAAAGTAAACAGAGACATCTAAAAGCTTTTGTAAGTTAAAAGTGGCCTATCTGTTGCAAGTCCTGCCTCATTAACTACTGATAGAAGCACTGTCTTGGCCTTCCCAGATATCGAAGGCTGCCCACCTATAACGAGATGAACTCTGGGTTATTCCCTCTTGCCATTCCCTGGGTTGCCTGCACAACCGCTTAAACTCCACTTCTCCACAAATGTTTGTCTGCGAAGCGCGGAAACGGGAGATTCAGTCTCTAGACTTCAGTCAAAGGAAGAAACACGAGTGCAGAGAGGAGGAAGGAAGTGGGAGAAAGAAGGAAGTGTCCCCAAAGTCAGTGCTCTGCCTGGGTGTCTGCTCTGTGCCATTTCCATATACCTTTTTTGAGGAACAAGTAGAGGGAGGGATGGAGATCAGCTTCCCTGTTCTGGGTTACAGTGTCCCCCACGCCGTCCCCATTTGGAGGGGGAAGCGAGCTGAAACTGAGAGGCTTGTCTAGGGAAGCAGGGAGATTGAGGAGGGATGGGGAGGGGGGCACACGATGGCTCTTTGACTAGGACCAGATAGGTCTCTGTGTAGAGTAATATTACAGCTCGCTCTCTCATAAACAAGCTGCATGCCGGCTTCTAAAGAGCCCATCTGGCATAGCTTTGAGAATGGCAATAATTACAAGCTGATGATGGACATGGAAGAAAAGCCCTGCTGAGCTGGCTCATAAGGAAGTACAGGCCAGGACTG
>NW_010393898.1:76431-82826 GCF_000710305.1 Buceros rhinoceros silvestris
AGGGAAATTACAGGCTAAAACCCTTTCTAGTTTAGGCCTTTTGGTGTTCTTAATCACAGACTTTAAATGTTGTAATAAACACTGTTGCATTTTATTGACCAACTCCCATGACAGGCAAATCTTTTTTATTTTATTTTATTTTTACTATTTGTTACTTCAGAAAGCAGTTCGAGAACAATCGTTTCTTAAGACTGGGTCTGCAGATTTACTTCATGAAACGGGATCCAAACAGCCAGGGTCCATTTTGTTACTTTGCAATTTGAAAAGAACAAGAGAAAAACAGGAAAAGAAATATTTAAGAGTTCCACTTACCCAGTGCAGCACTAGGTCACTGATAATGCTCGCTTTGTGTTGAGATTATCATTGAGGAATAGCAGATCTAAAAGGAGTTGTCAAGTTTTGAGGTGAAACTCCTGTTGATTCCACTGGCTGTAGGAATTCATGGGAAAACCAGCAGGTTTGAGGTACGAGAGGTATGGGCCTGATCCTGCACCCAGTGAAGTTCACAGCATAATTGCTGACTCCAGTGAAAAATGTGAAACGTTTTCAGAGTGGAACCTGTGAAACGTGGAACACGGCAACGCTGATGCCCGGTTTAGGACAACTGATGGGGCTGTGGGTTTCAGAGGGAGGCACCTCTGGCACCAGGTTTCCCAGGTCTGGAGATAAGAATCACTAAACTTTTGAGAACATTACCACCTCTGCATCTCTAAATGTCTGTGTTCCGAGTATATTTACTGCATGCCTTTCTATGCACATCTGTGTGGCAGTGCCACCTCTCTGGGCTGTAGACGGGTCTGGGCTATCTCTGTGGACCATCTGTACGGATACGTGAGTGGAGTGCATGGAGCTGGGACAGTTAACACCAGCTAAAGTTCTGCTTCAGAGAGCCTACCTGTTTTCCCAGACTAATTTCATTCTCCTTTTCCTTCTATGGAGTCGAGAAGATCAAGAGTTAAACAGTTCTGTGAGTTTTATTTGACCTGAGTGCAATAAATCTCCCGGGGTGACTGATAGACTGATAACTCTCAGAATCCATTCAGGGCTGTGTGTGTCAAACCCACAGTGATTGCGGAGTGTTGTTGGTTGTTCTCAATAATGCTGTTTTGACAGCGTGTTTATTACAATTCAACACGTGTAATTTGTTTTCTTGGAGGAAATCTGCCTTTATTTTACATTGGGGTTATTTTAGTATCAGCCACATGTTAGACATGCTGCATAATACGGTGGGTTGGGTTTACTGATCCAGCTGAACCCTGGAATTGCGTCAGTGTTTTTACACGACACGTTCTCGTATGAGCTCCTAAATAGCAGAACATGCTGTTCCTTTAGCTAACCGTGGGCTGCAGGTATAGCTCTGTGTTTGAAATCGTTTCGTGTTGGTCCTGTTAGTGCTGCAGCTCCCCCCTCGCAGACCCTTAGAAGCTCCTGGTTTACTCGTAGCTGTTTGTAGCCCCGCACTTCGTATCGCAGGCGCTTACTTCGTTTTCCCAATTCCCATTTGATTATTTATTCAGTTCTCTTTTTGCTGCAAAGCTGAAGGACTGCAAGGTCAGGTGATGGAAATGCAGCTCTTTTTTCTTTCATAAACTTCCGTTGGCTTCTTAATCTGAAACTCGCTTGTCAGTGTGAAATGATTTCGTTATATGTAACTGTCTCTGTCCAGTACAGACCAGAATTGTTCCTAACAAAAGAAGCATGAATTGGTGGAAACTATATATTAAATGCAGGTCTATTTGTCTAGTTTTCAGTAGGTTGCTGAGTGAGAAGCCCAAACTCCTCTCTTTTCCCAAGGTACTCAGATATCCACGAAGTGCCTTCATCCCATAGCCTTGTTTCCTCTCCCACTAAACCAGCTTTCCAAAAGAATGCTGCACTCTCTGCTCTTTATACTGTCAGCAGTGACAGCAACCAGCACCGCTGACATTTCTTATTGTTTACAAAGGATGAGCGCCAACAAGGCATCTCTGATCATCTGATAAACTCTCCTAACCCTCTCCCCCCGCCCCACCCTCTGCTCCACTGACCAAACTAACCTTTTCACGGTACGCTGCCTATAATTACCAGTGAAAGACGCTAACCAGAAAGGATCAAAACTTCAGCTAAACACAAACAAACCAGCAAAACAGCTATGAAGATAAACTGCTCACAACTACCATTGCTCGGCAAACAGTGCAGGCCAGGAGAAACTGAGTAGCTGCAGGCGGAGGGTGGGGAAAGAAGGAATCGAACCCTAAATTCCTTATGTGCATGTATTTTTCATCTGAATTTTAAGATTGCTTGAAAAAGTGACCTAGAATAGCAATAAAATAACCGTATTGTTTATGATCATAATCCTGTATATTTAATATCCTTTTCCCCTTTCAGTTCCCCCACTCCTGCAGAAACTCCCGCCAACAGAGTGGTCAAACTAAGTTCAGAGTTCCTCATACTGAGCCCAGGGCTAACGCCTGTACCAAAAAGAGTTACTTGTCAGTTAGCACACTGATTTTACTTTTACCCCCGCTGCCTCAACTTCTAGGGTGACGAGCAGATACTGCCTATTTCTTTCCACTCTGTTATCCTGGAGGTGAGAAGCACCAGCACATAGTCTTCTCCTCTCTCATCCCTCTCCAAGGTTGGTGAGGAAGGCCTTTGTTTGCCAGGAATGGTGATGTGGTGGATGATGATATAAAAATGGTTTAAATTCTGTCTCAAAAAATTGCATCTGCTGTTCTGGATTCTACCTGAATTAGCAAAATAAGGGGCTTCCTCCACAAGCAGAACTTTTGCCACCAAGTTTTCCAGCACCAAAGAGTCAGACACAGTTTTCAGGAGGGTGTGATTTTTGTCCCATACAAAGCTGTTTTGGTTTATCCTTTTTTTTTCCATTATAAGAGTCTGTTACGTGGTCAACAACAAGATCAAGTTTAGGTCTCCAGCAGAAATCTAAATCTTTAAACTGAAGCTTTATTTTAGCAAAACAACCAGCACCAGCAAATCTTCTGGCTCTGCAAAATACCTTCCCATTCTTGTAGAAAGGTTGTCTGCTGGGAAACCAGTCATGCCATGTCATCTCAGCATGGAATTAATCTTTTCAGTGATCAAATAATTTTCATTTAGTTTTGTGTCACTTTTGCAGATGCCAATGATTAAACCCTCCAAGGGAATACCCACAGAACTAGCACTGCCACTCCTGTGGCCTTTGGACAGGCTTTGTCATCAGCTGGATACCAAACACCTAAGAAACCTCTCTTCATCTTTCTTTCTTTCATCAAACTGTTGTAGTGTTGTGATGGATGAAGTACTTTGCACCTTAGCCCTAAAACCCTCATCCTTGGCTGGAAGCTTTAGCACAAATAAATAACCTGTTGCTAAACTGAAAGTGGCTGAGACCTGTCCTTGTCTGACTTTGCAGAGCTTCCATCATCTGCAGAGACTCCAGAAACAAAATGCTGTTCATGTCAACACCATTAGTCAAGGTAGTATGTGGTCTTCTTCCCTTCATTTATTTTAATGTCAATTTTTATGGTTCTCTCTTGAATTCCTCTCTGTTCCAAGCAGATTTCACAACATTGTCAAACTAGGAAGATATGAAAAGCTGAGCCTACGCAAGAAGATGTGAAATCCTATGTGACTTGAGGAGCATGAAAACCTCCTTCAGAAGTCTGCTCCATTTAGCTGTACTGGTTTTCCTGCCTTCCCTCTCTAGCAGTGTGACGTTTTTTGATCATCACAGAAGTGGCTATTCATGCACTTAGGACACTCCAAATGAAAAGTATCCATAGCTCTGAGATGTTGTGGAGTTTCCCAGAAGAAATTTTTTTTAAATTTAATGCATTTGGTGAGGGGAGACTATAAATTAGCCTTATCAGAGAATGTCTGAACTGTTGAAAAACAGCTTCCTCCCCATAAACATAGGAAGGATTTGCAGATCATAAGGCTAAAAGGGCCAATCAGGGGTGTGCTAGTTCTGTCATGGAGTGTGTTGGCCAATATTGGGTATTTTTGAAATGAGCTCCAGGAAAACCTGTAGCTTGAGCCCTGGCACGAGTGTAATCAACTGTCTGCCTTGGACATGTGCTCATCAGTGAGTTACACAGTCACTGCGAACCACTTGGGTTTCTCTTTCCTGCTGCTAATGTAATTAGAGTTCATGTATTTCCCACTACTGTCCTTTTATCTTGCCTCTCTTTCATGTTTCCAAGTCTCACCATCACCTCCACGCTAATGAGCCTCTCCTTGGCTACTTAATCGCTGGTTGTTACCTCAGTGTAGGTAAGCGGGCGCTTTGGAAATGCAGGTCTTACCTGTTCTGAATCAGCGGGACGTTTTATTTCTGTGCTTTGCTTTAGTGACTTGGTGTGAGGGCAGCCTTGTGTTCCCAAATCTCAGGGGACTGAGGGGACTATATAGGGAAAAGCACTAAGGTAAAAACATGAAAAACCCAAAATTCTTCCCCGCACACACACGTGCTTGTGTTACATCCATCCCAAGAAGGCCTGTGAATTCAGATGAGGTGACACTGCCAGCAATCCCTTGCCCTTTTATCTCCACTGTAATGAAGTCATGTCTTGCTGCTTAACTTTAACGTTACCGTTAGGATTTGTACTTCCTCATGTGATTCACTGCAGGGAAAGTGGATTCAGAAGATATCCAAGGGCAGAAAGACACAAGTCAGAGGAGAAAGTAGGAGGAAGTGGATGTCTTTTTCCATGTTGTTCCAAGTCAGATTGAAAAGAACTGTAAGAGCAAGTCTTGCTTCCATCAGCCTGCGGTGATTGGAATTAACAAGAGATTTGCTCTTGGGGTATTATCAAAAGCCCCCTAATTCAGGAGGAGATGCCAGGTGACTTCAAGGAGTTAGTAGGGGGAGGCATATGTGGGAGAAGTAAGGGCCAAGCACTTAAAAGCCTACAGGCTGATTGTTGTTTCAGCTTACGGATGTCTTTCTGGTTTTTGAATTTGATGTTTCAAAATGTGAGCTCAAAATTGATGTCATTAATGCACAGAAGTATTTTGCAGGGAGAGCTAAGGGAGGAACAACTGCATTAATGCCATTTGTCATGGAACTGCATACGGATGCTCTACCTAGTCCTCCTAAAGGGAAGTGCCTCTGCTAGACAAAGCCGGTCATTCCCTGGCCTCTGGATAAAGTAGCTTTCTGCTTTGTAGATTTTTGCTCTATTGCATTTGCAGGTGCCTCGTATTTAGTCACAGACGGCAAATAATCAGAACTTATCTGAATAAGATTTTCCTGAGCCTTCTGCCTGAATGTTCTTGCTGTTCCAGCCAAACTGTCTTTCCAGTTCTCCTCCCTACATTTCTGCACAGTTCATTGCCCTCATTCCACCACGGGGGCCCGACAGTTCTGTTTGATGTCTCTCTCCTGTCTGTACACATCTGTTTAGGCCAGTGGCTTTTGGACTGTGGTGCTGGGAGTCTCGGTGTGCAGGAAGAGGAGCTTGACACAGTTTTGCCTCTATGAGATGTCACTAGAAAAAGCGCAGTTACTCTCATTAAGTTTTGATTTGTTAGTGCATGGTCTGTGCTCCCAAAAGCATCGCTGCAGGTTGTGTTATGGAGGAGGAGGAGGAACATACCTGCGTGTTGCACGGCTCCTGCCTCATGGGCACGGCCCAGAATTGCTCCTCTGGGACAAGGACATGCTCTTCCCAACTGGTACTGACAGACTGTCTCCTGAAGTGGCTGGGATTCTATTTTTTTTGTTTTTAAGGACGGCTCCTGCCTCATGGGCACGGCCCAGAATTGCTCCTCTGGGACAAGGACATGCTCTTCCCAACTGGTACTGACAGACTGTCTCCTGAAGTGGCTGCTATGCATCTTTTTAGTTTAGAAGTGCTCAGGATGGTGGGTTTGCTTATGTACTAATGGAGCAGCTCTCACAGGGGTTGTTGTGGGGCACTGGATTTTGGCTGTTACGGCCTGGGTGGGTGAAGCAGGAACATACAGCTAAGCATTTACATCAGGGACACACAGTGCAGTATCAGCATTAAAACCAGCGTTCATTTTCAAGCAACCAGCATTTCTTTCTGGGGAAACGCTTCAAGGAAGCATGGAAATGCAAAAAAAAAGTCTCTGAAACAGTGCTCAGGAGAAGTTTGCTCCCCAAGTTGCTGATCTTGTTGGTATAGATACGCGGGAAATGATGACAACCCCTCCTGATCTTGGTTAACTGTATTTATACGTATTGTGGAGCAGAATTTTCATCATCTAAGGAGCCTCCTTATCTTTTGGCTTTGGGCTCTGCTGCTTTGCACATACACAACGTGAAGCACTGGCTTGCTGCATCCTTTGCACCTGATTGTTTGGCTTTCGTTTGTACTCCCAGTCGTAATAAACATCATCTTGTGCTGGCTGTCCAAAAGGGCCTTTCTGGCTGATGAAAGCTGCAG
>NW_010393898.1:82953-86695 GCF_000710305.1 Buceros rhinoceros silvestris
CTCGCTGCTGCTGGCAGGGGATTAGCCCAAGAGCTTCATAATGCCTCTGCACTGCCCAGACCATCCCCTATTCAGTTTTGACATACACAGAGGTGCGACCTATAGCAAGACAACCAAGTGAACCAGCTGAAGCTGCCTGAACGTGTTCGGGTGCAAGGCAGGCTGGCTGGCTGCCCTCCCCTCCAGGAGGCTGGGCACGCCGAGGAGTGCACATGGGAAGCGGTGGCCGGAGCTTGTATTTCTCCTCTCCCCCAGCAATGCCTCAGCTAGTGCAGTGAACTGTGCCAGACGCCGGGCTGCTATTAGTTCCTTATCCTCAGGTCACACTGGATCGAGGGCCAAGCTGTGATTGCTTCAGTTGCAGTGAGGCTCGAGGGCTGAACACCTTTGCATCACCCTGCGCTTATGGGATGGTAATGATTTCTGCCGTGGATCTGTATGGAAATGGTCCCGCTTCCCTCCCACAGTGTGCTCAGGCCCATGAATACTCAGCCTTCGAACTCCCCACCTCTGTCTGTAGGACATGGTAGGGGTAGCTCCCTCTCTAAGGCATCAGAATGAACCAGTTGCCCCTGAACTTGTGAGGTTTGGAGCTGCCGTGATTTTAAAGGCCGCTTAAAGCAGAGTTTACTAGAGTTGTGTAAATCTTTGCTTTAAATCCACTGTAAATACGTTACAGAATCTGCCAAACATGCATTAAAATATTTAGGTCCAGATATGCCTATGTCTAACCTTTTGGTTTCTAAGAGCTTTAATCAGTAATCTTCAAGTAGGAAGTTATTCATCTTTATTGCCAGGCAGTTCTCAGTGGTGGTCGTGGCAACAATCTTTTCATTGCTTCTGTGTTTAGTTGTTCTTTGACATGATAGAAGTCAGCTGCAGTTCAATGAGCTCACTATTTGTGCAACTTAATTGCTTGCTTCCTTTAATATGTCCTCAATTTTTCCTTTTATGAGCAGGCTTGTTGGAAAAATTAAGCTTAAGGATATGGCTATCCACCGTTAATTAACCTCCTTCCCAAACACATTAGTAAAATAGGTCAAATGACCGGTGAGTGTCAAGTGTACCATTACTAAGGCATTTCTCAGCTGGAAAAAGAACCCTGCACTGGCTAAGACAGGGGTTTCCAAAGGAGTTCCAAGGTCTTAGGTGTCTGTATCGCTCTGAAATTCAATGAGATCTGAGTGCCTAATTCCCTTAAGCTGGATTTTGCAAAAGCTCTTAGGAGCGTATGTTGAGGAGTTTTGATTTGGTGTGTGTTTAGAGCATGGATGTTTAAAAATAGACCCCAGCGGCTTCCTTTTGCTGCTCTCCTATTAAGCTTAGAGGAATCTTTGGTTCCACCGGCATGCGTGATCCATGGATACACGCGTGTGTGTGCATGTGGACCCAAGAGCAGGCACAAAATGGAATTGGTTTCTTTGGAGGTGTTTGTACTTCACATTAATAAGGATGCTGCATGTGTTTGTTCTTTCAAGAATGACTAATATTATTATTCAGATTCAAAATTCCTAGAATAACTCTGTTATGTGAGGATGCACAAATAGTTTTGATGAGTATAAAATATGCTTGGTGAGGGAACTGATCTATCAAATCAGCTTTGTACAGCGACAGTGTAATTTCTTTCCATGTCAGGAATATATTCGGATGGAAAAATCACTTAAATTGCAGCGGTGATAGCGTGATTGGAATATTGCCAAGTGACCCCCAAAACTGTGCATGGATTTTAAAATCACATTTAGAAGAGTGAGTTCAGTTGGAGAGTTCTTCACTTAAAATACATGTATTTTACATGGGGATGGATAAGGTTTGGGAGAAATGGGAGCTGGAAGATTTCCCACTGGGAGATAAAGGCTGTGTTGTGTTACGATCACAGCTCCCAGTCGCAGGTCCCAGGCTACGTCGCGGGACTTATTCTAGAAGCCAGTGGGACTTCCCGTATGTGTAAACTCTCCTCATCCAGATATTACTGTGTTACAGCCGTGGCCAGCCAAGATGAGGGTCCACTGTGCCAGGCATGGTGCATGCTCATCAGAGGCAGCCCCTGCCTCGGAGAGCTTCCAGCCCGATGGAGCACACGGAGACGAATGAAGCATTCACGGATAACGCCCAAGGTCACACAGCGGATCTGCGGCCTCCTTGCAACAGCTCCAGAGGGAATGTTCTACCTCTGGGTTTGTTCAAACAGGGGGTTTGCACACTTCATCTTCATGCTGGAGTTCTGCAGACAGAGAAGCTCTCGGCTTCGAAAGGCCTCCTCCAGAGAGAAAATGAAAAATAAGTGTGTTTGTGGAGGCCAGGTCTTGCATTTGAATTGTCTTCCCAGCTCACCAAAGCCAGGGGCAGTGGAGACTTCTGGCTTCCAGAGTGGAAGCTGGAGCTGTACAGCGCACTGTCTTCCTCTCTTTCATACCAGGTCAGAATGCCATAAAAGGGACTTAAGGTGAGTATAAATGACATTTCTGCCAAAAATCAAGGCCCCTTCGGCCACTGCCAGTGGCCTATAATCAATGGGAATGAAGTCCTTGTTTAGAGAGATGCACCGAAGTTGCTGAAATGCTGCCAAGGTGTTACAAGCATCAGGAAATCCCATTTGTTCCATGTGGCCAAAACCCACAGACAAGCTCCATGAAGCCCTTTATTTTGGAGTACGGCTGTAAATGACGTGGTAGAGCGTTAATACTGAAGTCCAGCGACCCACCTCTAGACATGCTCCTGATGATGCGTTTTCACCCTCCTCTGTAGCTGATGGTGCTGCGTGTCAGGGCACAGATCTGAGATTCTCCTCGATGGAAACACATATGTCGATCCGCAGAGGGTGTGAAGTAGCTGAGGAGCTTCTGCAAACCCCGGGGACAGCCTTCAGCACTTAAACTGCCTGCAAAGCCGCTGCTGTTTGCAGGGCGGCTGCTCCTTTCGGGACACGGAGGAGCACAGTTCACACACTGCTGCTTGCAGCAACGGGAGCAGCCTATTTCTAGATCCCGGGACACCAGGCCAAGAAAACAGTGCAGGAACTTGGCAGTTGCTCCTTCGCTTATATATCTTGTTGTGGAGGAGAACAGCTCGAGGATTCCCAAGCTGGCCTGCCTGGAGCTGGAGAAGAGGGTGGCACTTGGTCACGCTGCAGGGAGGAGCAGAGGGTGCCAGAGGAGGAGTGACAGCGTCGGGCACACCGCAGGGACCCAGCGGCACCGAACTCTTCACTGCGGCACTGAAACCGGTGCTCCTTGGGGACCATCTTAAAATGATCTCTCGCATGTGCCCACGAGAAGTGGTGGCCACAGAGGGGCCGGGCAGGGACTGGCAGGGCTTTCTGCGGCAGGACCCTGCTGGGCGGCTGGGATTCGTGCGGTGGGCCAGAAGGTGGCACTGCGGATACTGCGTTGGAGAGGTCCCACCGCGGCGGCCCGAGCAGGGCAGCGGGGGAATGGCTGCGGGAACAGGACGCTGTAAACCGGGTTACGGGGAAGGGCAGCAGGGGTCCGGGGGAGCTTGCAGCACGCAGCGTGAACGGACAGGGCAGCGGCTTGGATGTGAGTGGTGCGAGGGGACAGGGAGCGTGCTGATGCTTCATCTTCCACCTGCAAGATTTTGACCTGACTAGTCACAGAATCACTGTGCAAAACGTTGGAACTTACAGTTTTGTTGCAAACTCCCAGAGCGAGTGAGCTTGGCAGGAGGGTTACAAAGGGAGTGCTGCAGGGTGGTTCTTGGCTTTGGCTGGATAGTGTGGAAGGGG
>NW_010393898.1:86778-89427 GCF_000710305.1 Buceros rhinoceros silvestris
CTGGATAGTGTGGAAGGCTTAGTTGTTCTGAGCTGAAAACGGGCAGAACTTTGCCTTTTCAGCCCTTCTGTGGCTGACTTGGCAGCGCTGGGCTGGGAGAACCACTCCTGCCTCTTGCATTTCTTTCTGTCAGCAAATAATCGCCTTTTTGTCAATGAGCATTCAGTAGCCACAGACAAACTGATGGACTTTGGTTTTGCTAAAACAGGAGACTGACATCGGAAGGAAGGAAGGAAGGAGCAGGTGAACAACTGGCTGTGAGCTCTTTGTTAACACAGAGCCCACCGCTGAGCTGGCACACCCGGCTTCTTCACCCTGAGACACCGTGTGTATTTTGAAGAGGATTTTGTGCTCGCCTCCCAGGGAAGCCTCCTAAAGACAGTTTGATTGGAAATGACTCTGGAAGGCCAGTGGGCGATTCATCATCCAAATGACTTATCCCTCCCCCGAAGTTTCTCTAAAGTTTCCTGTCAGAGCTCATGTGCCCTGAGGAAAAGTGCTTTTTCTTTTCTCATTCCTTCACTCTTCACTAGCTACTTGTGTGGGTGTCCCGGGGTCTCAGAGAAAGTGGTGTCGTGCCTGGATTTATCTCAGCTTAGCTTCACTCAGTTTCCATCCGCCCCAGTGGAAGTCTGGAGTCACATATTTAAAGTTTATGGTGATCCAGCAGCTCGTGGACAGACTTATGTTTGTCAGGTGGGGGCTTTAGCCTCCTCCTGAGCATCTCTCCACTGCCTCGTGGAGACACTTTTACAGGTGACAGGAGAATGAGGATCTCTGGGACCTAAACGTACCAACCCTGGAGAACAGTCGCCCTGGGTCGGGTTCAGGTTTGGGCCTGGGTATGGTGCCCAGTTCAGGAGCAGAGCAGTGCCTGCGAGGGGATGTCTGGAGCTTGCAGCCCTTTCGGGATCAGCTGGATTAAATCATGAAGGGTGGCAGGTTTTCCGTCTGCCGTCCCGCTGTGGGTAGTAGTAACTGCCAGCTCAGGGATGGTGATAAGCAGTTGGGAGAGAAGAGACTTGCAAACTGGGAAGGGAAGACACACAAAAGCTGAAGATGTGACACGCAAAGATGTGAAGGTCAGTGTTTTGGCCCAGATGCATCAGCCATTTACGGGGAAGAGTTCTGTGCTGCAGAGGGGAAATAACTGTGTCTCTGTGCTCTGCTCTTGTGAACGCATAAGAAATTGCTTCTCTGCAGAGGGCAAAGCTCCCAGAGAGATGCAAGAGGCTTGTGCAGGGGAGGTAAGGTCCGCTGCATCCTACCCTGCTCCCCTTTCCCCTCTGTGGGCAGACAGGGTGGCTCGCAGCATGACCAAGCGTAAATGGTGTGTGCGGCTCTCTGAATTGGCAGGGAGGGGATTTTAGGGCTTTTTTCTCTCGATCAGGATTGCACTTGCTGTTTACAGCAAGCTGGTTTGTGCCGAGAGGCAGATGTGACCGTGCTGTCCTGCAAGGGCAGCCCCCAGCCCTCTGCTCCCAGTGCTGGTGGGGTCTGAGGCAGGGAGGGGCG
Organism: Buceros rhinoceros silvestris; assembly: GCF_000710305.1. Classification (NCBI taxonomy): domain Eukaryota; kingdom Metazoa; phylum Chordata; class Aves; order Bucerotiformes; family Bucerotidae; genus Buceros; species Buceros rhinoceros. The sequence continues at coordinate 88,294 of NW_010393898.1, forward strand.
AGCGCAGCTCCGACGGGCACATGTTTCCTGTCTCTTCGCTCCTGGCAGGTTTTGTCTGCAGACACTGGCTTGAGTACCCCATAATTACATTTTTGCATTTTTTAATATAGTAACACATGGCTGGGCTTGTGGTAGAGAGCCAAGTGATGTCTTTGGGCCATGAGGACTATAAATAACCAAAGGGATCATTTTATTTGGTTATGGAAGGAAGAAGGTCTTTCTTCAGCAGTTACTGTACAAACACAGCTCTGGAGCAAATAAAGAAGGGTTCAGTTTTCTGTAAGTTAGGGAGATACCCGTAGATTCAGCAGAGCCCCCCAAAAGACAAAAATTCTTTGAATTACATTTCTCTACCAAAGGCCTTCACACACTGTCAAGCTGTCCAAATTATAGCTTTGTTTTCATTTTAGTTGTGGCAATTACTGTGCTTTTGTTAAAAATACCATTCCGTGTCAATTCTGAGCTCTCAGTAGCAAGAACTGTCTTAAAATAAATCTATGTGCAGTGCCAGGCACAATAGGCCTCATCTGTGCCCGAGGCACAACTGCCATATATACAGCAAATAGCGGGTTTGTGTAAACGAGATGCAGCTTTTCAGGTCTGGATCTTGGCACTGGGGATTTTGAAATCCACGATTCCTCCTTCCCCTCCACAGTGTGCCCCATAAGCTGTATCAGATGGTACTCGAGCCTCTCCGCTTGCTCCCCAGCACGTGTTTCCCCGCTGAGGTGGGTGATGCCCCTTGCCCTGGGTGGCACCCTGCACATCCAGGCAGCTCCTGGATCTGTGTCCTGCTCTGACCAGAAATGCTGAGCAGCAGATGGGACCACGGCTGCAGTCTGCCCTGCTGCCCAAGGGAATTCCCCTCCAGCGGCAGCAGCCTGATTCTTCCACATTTCTCCATGGGGCGGGTGGCCTTGTATCACAGTGCTGGGACGCACCCTGCCCTGAGGCCTCAGCGCGGGAAGTGATCATCCCCCTGGGCTGGGGGCACTGGGGAGGCCACAGCTTGAATCCTGGGGTCAGTTTTGTCCCCTCACTGCCAGAAGGACATTGAGGGTCTGGAGTGTGGCCAGAAAAGGAGAATGGAGCTGGGGCAGGGTCTGGAGCACAATGTGCTGAGGAGCGGCTGAG
>NW_010393898.1:89675-105575 GCF_000710305.1 Buceros rhinoceros silvestris
GGGGAGGTTGAGGTTGTCCCTGAGGAGCCATTTCTGTCCTGTTGGGGTTGTGCAGGCGTGTCCCAGGCTGCCCATGGCAGTGGTGGAGTCCCCATCCCTGGAGGGGTTTCCCAGCCGTGTGGAGGTGCTGCTGGGGCACAGGGGTCAGTGGGGACCTGGCAGTGCTGGGAAAGTGTTTGGACTTGATGATCCTAAAAGACTTTTCCAACCTAAATGATCCTGTGATTCTACGCCAGCAAGCAGCCATCACCACCCATGGCTTCACTGATAATCTAACATGTTGAGGTTCCTCTAACTTGTTGGGTTTGCTTAGTGTGAACGACTCCCCAGCAGCGCGGGACAGGAATGTGCAGGCCTGTTATGTATGGCTTTAGTTCTGCTTTGGAATAAGGAAAAATATATCCAGACATATGGGGGCCATTTCTACCCCCGTTTTGTGGACACAACATGCCATCAAAGTGTACTCTGACTCCAGTCATCGAGCAGGTGGAGAGTATTTACCGCAGCCTTTCACGCTTCTGTTTGGGGAATGTTTTCTCCTGCACAACATGCAACTGTTGGCGAGCTGAGTGCCAGACCGAGAGGTTCCATTCTTGGCGTGTGTGCGAACAGCGACATTTCCGGAGGGAAAGCACTGTTCATGGAACTGCGTCCTTACAAAGAGGCCACAGTCGTGTGACTGTCCTCAATTAGTGGTGCTGCCAGACCATTCCTAGTGTTTTTTTGCGATAGGCACAGCAGTGCAATGAATCCGGTAGTGAGTATGTTCGGATGCGGCGCATTGACAGCAGCGGTGTCTATCGAGAAGAATAACAGCCACAGATGAAATAGCGGGGCACTCTCTCTATCACGACGGGGCAGTTATGGGGGAAAAAGCTCCCATTGTTTCCACGGCCATATCGACCGAGGCTACACAAGGCCCTCTTGATTAAACGAACTGGCAGCAGAACAGCAAGTTCTTGTTAACCATACATGCCAAAAGGCCCTAACACAAACAATCCCCATTATAAATTAGGCCTTTTACAAACAATATTTCAAGAAACTACTTGTCCCTTTTCCATGCCATTATGCATTTTTAGGATGATTACATGTTTCTGCTGGATAATGGCCCTTTGCCAAGGGCAAAATGGAGTTTCAGTAGGATTCATTATGAAGTGAAAACTTGTTCTATTCCTGCCTCCTGGAAGGAAAAAGCCACTCACAGATAAAGCTCGTGATATAATTACGGTGCTTCAGATAACCAGCGACGTTACTTCCCAAATGATAAGTACTTGGTTTCATCCTTTCTTAATCTCGCAGGCCTCTTGTAGTCTTTTCACAGGAAGCGCCGGCAGCTGCGAAGGCTGCTTGATCGTTTGGGGCTGAGCAGAGTGCAAGGCTGCCCTGCTGACATGAGTCAAGACAGCTCCAGCTATCAGGATCGCTATTAGAGGAGGAAGTGCTGTCTGCAGGGGCAGACTATACCGGGCAAATTTTCAATGCAATGCTAAAGAGTTATGTCCCATTATAAACCTTTCCCTTCCCCCTGTTCATTCCAGAAAGCCCGATCTTCCCTTGCATTAAGACATGACGTGCGTATCTGCACGGGCACGTGGAAGGCTGAGCTTTCAGAATGGGCACGTCAGGCTTCGATCCTGCAAGGGGCTGAATGACCATGGCGGGGGCTGAGCTGTTGGATGCTGGTGCCGTGCACGGGAGTTCAGAGGTGCTCAGTGTCACAGAGCAGAGGAAACAGGAGTTGTGCAGCAGCTTTGTGACTGAGATCCTGGCAAAGGCAGAGGTTGCCTTGAGGACTGAAAAAAACCAAGAGGGCTTGTAGTTCAAGCCTGGATCTGGGTCTCAGGAAACCTGGCTCAGTTTCCAGTCCTCTCTTAGAGTCCTCGGATTTGATCTGTCGCTCACCGCCCTTGTTTCCCATTTGTTAAATGTGAATGGAAATGATTTCTCCTTTTGGCTAACTCTTAGGATTTTAGGATCTTCAGATAAAGACTCTGTCATCTGTAGAGAATATCAAGATCAACGGGCTTTTGCCTGTCTTAGTTGAGATACTGAGATGTTACTGTACCAGAAATCCCATTTCTCTGATCCGTGTGCCCAGCTTTGTAAAGATGCCCATCACGCTCCGTTACATGCTGCCCCCATCACGATTGCAGGAATTTCATTAGGAGGGCAAAAAATAACTTGGTGACTGTGAGAACAAAAGCCCCAATTCATGAAAATTCGTTTTGAGGTGACAAAAGCAATTTATTACACCCATATAGCAATTATTGTCAAGTTACTGATTCCAGGATTTCATTACCATTCTTAAGAAGAAAAGCCATTTACACTTTTATAGTCTGAGCTCTTTAGGGACACTAATTAGACCTTTTCAGCACTCCTGGAAGGGAGGAAGATTTTATTGTGCAGGATCAGCTCACTGTCATTAGGAGGGGAGCAGGGAGTTAGGTCGCTTGCCTGTGTGACAGTGAGAAGTCTGTCCTGACAGCTCAGGGGATAGGGCACTCCCCCTTGGCTTTGTTGCCTGATTCATCTCCCTTGGCTTAGCTGTGCAGCCAGTCTTCAGGCTCCCTTGGGAGAGCAGAGAAAAAGCCACCGCCAGGTATCACCTCAACCTACTGAACAGCCACACTTCCACTGACTGAAATAAATCTTCAAGGACCTCAACTGAGGTGTTGTTGGCACACTACTGGAGTTAAATGAGGTGAAGCTGAGCTGAGGCTGCCTCACCCTAATTCTGCTTCTCCAGCCGTGAGGGGTCAGGAGAGCCGAGAGGAGGAGTAATGCTGGGGAAGGCATGTGCTATCCAAACCGAGAGTGGGCATGGGGGCTCGAGACATGGAGGAGTGGGAAGGGAAAAGGTGGTCCTGGGATTGAGATAGTGCGATGGATCTCTCATGCTGCCACAGTGGTCTTGTATGAGGTGAGATGCTTTTATCACCCTTTTGGCTGGAAGGCCTAAAGGCAAGTTTTAATGTTTCTGGGAGCTCCATCTGAACTGCGATGAGCTTAGTGCTCACGTGTAGACATGTCGATGTGGTGCTGAGGGACATGGTGATGACATGTAGATGAGCTGCCAAGGGAGCACCAGAAGATACTCAGGGAGTGGGTCCCTTGTGGTAAGTGTTACCACAGCCTTGTGCAGCCAAGTGACACAACCCTGCTCCGAGATTTACCAAGTGAAAGTGCCAGAGTGATCAGAGAGGAAGGAGCCTGCAGGCCTGAGTGCTGTCCCACACGGGCTGGCAGATCACACTTTCAGACAGCCCTGATAAAAGCAGCCACGCACTGAGAAGGTCTAACAGCAAGTGGCTTCTTGCCTACGGCCATGCAGGGAGTCTGTGACTGAAACGTCCTCCCATAAACCCGAAGCCACTTCTTGCTGCTGGAGTCACACTCTGGCCCTGGAGTGATTGTGCTCTGTGTACCAGGGTGCGTTCATGAGGACAAGTGAAAAGGAGGAAATCCTTTCACAGTCCTGGGAACTGGGGGCTCCATGCCCTGCCCCTGGAGATGGTGGAAAGACTCATTGTCTTCTGCGATCTTGGCACAGAGCTGTCCCGAGACTCTCCTGCCGTGCACGTGGGGAAAGTGTAGGCCAGAGGGAGGGCCTGTAACTGGAAAATTTCCTGAGGTAATGGGAAAAAGGAGAGAGGAGAAGTGCCACTGCCTGCGCCGAGAACAGCCCTTTCTGTTCTTCTACCAGCTGCCTCTGGGGCATCACAGCTACGCACTCCTGATGCGAAGCTCTGTCCTGCTCCGCAGAACAAAGTGAACCACATAGAAACCCTTACCCAGAACTTAGGTGTGGGAAGGGGCATGGGAAAAATGAAGCGTGTCCAAGAGGACCCTCCAGAAATACAGTTATATAGGTATCATTCTGAAAAGACCAGGGTACTCTTTCCTAAGCGGTTGCCAGAGCCAGATGGTAGAAAGAAGAAGTATATTGTTAGAAAGATCAGCTTTATCAGGAGTGGGGCAAGGAAAACTGAATAGAAAACAGATTTCTTCAAGGCAGTGGAAGTCTCTGCCCATTTTTGGTGTGAAAATTACCTAAAGGGTGTTGACAAACTAACAAAAGCTTAGGAAAGCAAACAAGTAATAAGGCCTGATAACCAGCGAGCTCCCCAAAGATCCTGCATGCCTCAGGAAGGGGAACTGCAGTGAAAATCCAAACTGCTGAGTTTAGTGTTAATCTTCTGGAGCTGTTTCGAAACGAGGTCTGCAGCAGCTTATGTAGCCAGCTGAGCAGATGATGCGAATAAAAGAAATGAGCCACAGATCAAAAAAGTCGACATGGTTCGGCTTTTAATTTTACCTCTTTGTCTTTCACCCAGATGTGGTTGTGGGTAGGTATCAGCCAAGAAATCGCAGGTGGCACGGTTGTCTCGCTGTTTACTGTGCAATGATGCCGCTACCAGCGATTCAATAATAGGAAATGACTAATGATGTGGTGGAAATTATGAACCAGGATTAATAAAACTTGAAAAGGAACAGTCTGGTCTGTTTGATCCTCTGAAGAGGAAGTCTGTCTGTGTACAAGTCTTTTCCCTGAGGTGATGTTCTTATTAGTCTGATCTGAGTAGAGAGCAAAGGGAACTGAGTTTGGAAGTAGCTTAAAAAGAAGACAGTAAAAGAGGACATGAAGTATTGTTGGAAAACATCCCTGGGTGACACGCTCCTTTCTAATGCCGCCTTGCAGGAGGGTGCTGGTAAGTCACAGGAAGGCTGTTCCAGTCTGCGTGTCGCTTGCAAGTGAAAAGGAATTTCTTGGAGAGCCGCTTTTGACCCAGGTCTGGTTTTGCTGCGCTTTCTCCTGCCAAATGCTCCTTTAGTCATTTTGCTTGATGAGGGACTGCAGTGCCGGGCTGCTTCCAGTGCTGCTCGGCCTTCTGAACAGGAGGAGCAATGACGGTCTTTTGGTGGAGAGCTGGAGGCAGAGCCTTCTGCAGGGCTGTCGCAGGTGCTGTGATTTGAAAGTAAAAACGTGTCCTTAAAAATCAGGCCCAAGAAAGGGAAGTGAAGGGTATGGATGGGGTACAATCCTGAACTGAGCCTAATGGAAAAGGTTTCTGGACATATATCCTAAAATGAGTGTGTAAGTCTTGGAGAACTGGAGTTTTCCCAGGTGAATCCACCACCATCTGAGATGGCACCAAGATGGAAATAGGTCTGATGTGGCAAGGCTGACAGCCAGGACACATGGTGGATTCCAGGTTGTTACCGCAAACCAACAGTCCTTTGTCTCTGTGTCTTATCACTGTGCAGCAGAGGGCTAGATCTATCTGCAGGCCTGTAGGTGACAGGGCAGTGGGGCGTGGTAGGAGAACAGTAGGGCAGTGCCAGCCATGGTAGTGACGGTATAAGGGAGCTCTTGAACAGAAGCTGTGGAAACTGGCCACCTCGAAACCCGCTTCCGTTGCTCAGAGAGGAGACTCAGGTTTTCTTTTTATTATCTATTTCCTGAGTTCCCTGATGTAACAATTTCCCATGACTGCACTGGTGAGCCACTGACGAGCTCTTCTGCTCTTCTTGAGGCAGGTCAGCGTTTAGCTATTGCCCTTTTGCCAGAGGGCTGAAGCTGGTTCAGCGTGGTCTCGAGTAATGATGTTGGGCCTGTAACGTTTGATCATGTGTGAAGGAAGAGCTCTCCCGAAATAGATGGTGCTTGTGGTTGGCTGAGATTGCAGAGATGTGAATTCAGCGTGATCCTGCCTAGTCCAGTATTTCTACCAAAAACAGTGCCAGAATTTTATGATCTTGAATGCTTGTGGCCAACAGTAGTTTTTTGCTTTAGCCCTCCTTGACCTTGCCACTGTTTGAACCTGTTTGCTTGGCATGAGAGAAACATTAAAAAGCCTTTAGCCTGGCAAGTGAAAACATGGTCAAAGCCGATGGCTTTCACTTAACCTGCTGATCTAGGGATTGAATTGGAGAGAGGGGCGCGGGGGGGCAGGGGGAATGAGAGCCGTCCCCGCACCTGCAGGGGAGCCCTTGTTTCGGTACACACTGGTGCTGAAGCATGGCCACAGCCCAGACCCAATCCTCTAACTTTCTGGTATGGGGCTCGCTCCCTGTTCTACTATTTCCAAGGTTAGTTTGGGGCAGAGAGTGAGTTTCAGACTCTTACCTGTCATTGGAGTGGTTCATTGCATTGTGTAGTCCCCAAAGTCTCGCTCTTGGCAGGTATCGGGCATAAAATACGGCCCATCGTGTAATCAAAACTCAGGCCATTTAAAGAGAGCACGACCAATCGCAGGGGAGGACTGTACGCACTCTGAGTCACAGGGTGGCAGCTGCATGCTCCTCCCATCCTCCCATTTACTCATTGCCTGATGGATAACATCTTCTGTTGGTGACTTGGCAGGAGCACATCATGGTGGCCATGAACACTGGAGAGGTGGGGCTGTGAGCTACTAAGTCCGTAAGGCACTGATGCAGTCTGTGTGGGTGAAAAACTGCTTTGTTTATTTGTTTGTTTGTTTGTTTGTTTTTAAGTGGCACTGTGAGCTCTCAGAGCTTTAACTTCATGATAGTCTTCAAGTTCATCAAGTTGGTGTAAGTCAGTTGGATCCTCTCGAGTTCCTTTTATGGCAGCTGAGGGTCTGGCTTCAGTCTCATCTGGTCCATCAATCCAGACCTTGTGGTCCTTGCCTGGTATTTGGAGCCAGGCCTCCTGAAGGAGTGACCGTTTGGTTGCATGTCAGCGTGTGTGTGGAGGACAAGTCTGAGGCCCTTCAGGTTTCGGTGTTTGGAGTTTGCTGCTCAGGCCAATGGGCGAGCAGTCACTAATGTCAGCTTTCTTTTTCTCACTGCTCCTCTGGCTTCCTCTTATTCTTCAAATAATTTATGTTTTAAAGTGCAACTCAGCTATGCAACTGCTTTGATATTTATATATTGTATTGGGCTGACCCTCTCCTTACCTCTGAGCTGGTATTTTTAAAAGCCCCCTTGTTTTCCGCTGCTTCAGAAGGTTAAAAGTCCAACCTCATTACAAGCATTGTGCATGCATTGTTGTTTAGGATACTACCAGTGCATTACCTAAACTATCTAGCCAATCGTAACCCTGATGGGCTGTGTCTCGCGTCATCATACGAGTGGGATGGAGGTACAGATGTTTTCTTAAAGACATTAAATCCTGGTCCCTGCTTTGTAATATCTGAGGATCTTCCTCTTGTCCGATGGTATGATAAAGCATTTCCATTCTCTACTTGGACAACACAAAGAAACATTCAGGGCTTGAAATCCCGCAATCAGCTTTGATCAGGCTGCACTTGGGAAGGGAAGGATGGATGACTTTGTCTTGGTGGAATGTTCCTCCCTGCAAACACTTTTGAAGTTCTTTTTCTTATTATTTCCCTCTTGATTTAAACCAACCTACTAGATTTTGGCTGCTATTGTCTTATTCATATGCTATGCACCAAGTTGCTCTTTATCTTAGTACTTTCGCCCAAAGAGGATTTTCTTGACACCAAATTCTTTATCTACTAAGGTGAACAGAAACCTGCCTAACACTTTGATCAGATAATATTTACCTGATCGTTTATCAGTGATCAGATGATTTATCATTTATCAGTGTCACCTGTACCTCTTGCTAATTCACCAGTAGGAGTTCTCAAACCCAAATCTTTAGTATCAAAGAAACTAAAGATTGTGTTTAGAGTGGACCTGGTCTTAACTCTAGGCCAGTATATTCGAAACAGTCAATGATCAGCCCTCGATTGCGGGGAGCGTATTGCGGCTTAGCACAAGCCAGAAGGAACGAGCAGAATGCCCTGAGCGCATTGCTGTTGCTATTTGGCTACAGGATGTCGAAGCCCAAAGACTGTCCACGCTGGGTGGATCTTACCCCCAAAGGTCATGATAAAGGTGAGGCTCTCGCATACAGCCTCAGTTCTGTGTGCGGTAGCAATAGTACAACATCTTTGTGATAGTGCTTGATCCACAGCAGCAGCCTGGGCTCGGCAGTGGTTCCCTCTCGGTGTTCTTTCCACAGAATAGAAGAAGCATTTGCAGAACAGTGTCCGCTCTTTGCAGAAACTGATGCTCTTTGTGTTTCTTCTTTTCTCTTTAAGCTAGATGAATATGATGTTCTCTGGAGTTGTAAAGGACTGGTTTTGTATCTCACAGTCACGTTTCAGTATCAGCAAATATTTTAGATATGAGTTAACAGAGGTACCCCACTGACAGAAGAAGGCTGGCGGAGCTTGTAGTATCACATCGTAAATTCCCTCTTCTGCTATGAAAATGTAATAAAATATGTGGCATGGCAGATTTACAGTGACAACGCTGCTGCTGTGTTAAGGCAACTGTTTTATCTCTTTGAAAACACGGTTTTTAGTGGACTACACACAATGGGCACTTCCTTCATGAAGCAATGCCTGAGAGCTTCCCATTAAGTCAAATATGATCTCATAGCGACTCTTCATCAACTCGTTACACCACTATCTCTCTGCTACTAATAAATTTTAGGAGCGAAAATTTATATGCAAATGTTTTATTTCAGCTATCGTTATACTTCACTTACTGTGAGCCTGGTAGTGCCCCCACCCCGTTACATCATCCTTGGAAAAATCGAGGTTAGTAAGTCTTTTATAGTCTTTCTGCACTGTTGTGTTCGCAGGCCTGACCACACACGTGTAACGGGCCGCCCAGCCAGCCACAGCCCGGTCCCATTGGGTGGTGCAGGTAGGCATCTTGCTCGCCTGGGGACCTCTGGTAGCTCAGGTTGATTCTCTGTAGGATGGTGGTCGCGTGGGACAGGCGTACGCAGGGCTGTGAGCGGCGTGAGCCACGTCCCCAGGTAGATCACTTCACTTCTCATCTGTTCTGGCTCTAGAGAGGTGTCTCGGGCTGGCTGTTTGCCCAGCGCCTTGTCAGGGCTTTCCCTTCTCACTGCCTTTTTTGTGGTTGGGTTCTGACTTGAAAAAGGAGAGTTGAGATTACAACCTCTTATTAACGAAACTTCAGGCTTCTTCTTGTTAGATTGTCATAGAGATGTCAGAGCTTGTCTGACGGTGCTGCCCGTCCTGGTTCAGCAAAGCACTTGAACATGTGCTTGTCTGTTACAGTCCTGCGGGCAGTCACCCTCCAAACCGCAGTCCGGAGTGAGGACAGAAGAGGGGTACGCGCGATTTTGCACGTGTAATATTGAACCAGTGAAACCAGATGGCTTCTGGGCTGCTCACCAAAGTGTTCCTGGGGTCATATGCTCTCAGAGGGACGGTGGGGAGCAGGAGCTGTCATCAGCGTGTATATTACCTTGACACTATGGATCCATAGGACAAATGGATAAATAGATGCTGGTCCGTTGGATCCTTGATGCTGATTGGTTTGTTCTGTGTTTGCATTGTGATTAGAGCATCGTGACCGTTGATGAGAACTTTGATGGAAACTCTACGTGCAACGATAGTAAGCAGTAACACAAGTAGGTAGTGAGAGTTTCAAGAGGCTGAACCTGGAAGCGGGGAGGTTTAGGTATGGCGCTATCAGTGTTTTCACACACAGGGAGTGTGAGTACATTTTATGGAGATCATTTTCCAGCGGGCTAGAAAGATCTGTGATGTTTTTGTAGCACGCTCACCAGATACATGAAAGTTAACCTTTAAAATTCTGACTCTTGTTGTTAAGATAATAAACTGCATTTCCTTCTCAGGAAATCACTCTACTTACTGAGGACATATCCTGTGACGGTTACGATTGACTTTTGTTTGCTAATACGTGTTTATGTGAAGGCTTCAGTTTAATGGCAATGATAAAATTCAGGAGGCTTATACCTCCAGGCTTCCCAAGGACACAGAGGAATACGCTGATCTTGTGGGTCTTGTTTTTAGTGCTCACCAGGTATTTTTGCTTCTTTGTCCAAACTGTACTTATAAAATTGTACAACTGCTTCCGCTCCGTGTTTGCAGCTCTGTCGTAGGCTGAACTGTCAACACCTCGATGGCTCCCAAAGACTAGAACATTGCTAAAGCCAAGCAAGACTTATCTTACTGCCTTTCTGCTCTGACACTGGGCAGGCTGGAGAAGAGTACGTGTTACATTGACAGACTTGTGATCCTCCACTATTCATCCATGTTTGGGAACCTCACCACAAGGCCAGAAGGGGTGAAGAGGATCAACTTGGAATGGTGGAAGGACACAAAATCTGACATCGAAAGCACTTGTCTGGTAAGGAGAGCTTTCTACCCAGGAGCACAGGCAAGGCCCCAAGTCATGAAAAGCACCTTTTTTTCAGGATTGCATCAAAATAGCTGTGAAAACTGGCATTTCATCATTTACTAAATCATTTTTTCTCATTTTGATATAAAATAAAGTTTCTATTTTCATTTCTTCAGTGGTTGCAGCACGTTGCTGTGTCACTGAACCCATCTGCTGCACAACTGTCAGGACTGTGGCACCTCAGACACACAGAGGCTGAAACACTGGTCGTTTGACAAATACTTGCTCAACAAATCAGAAGTAACATAAACAAAAGGCATCAGTAACCAGGAACCCTAGGTCTATAGTATGTAAAAATATTGCAACTACAGCTGTTTCTAAATCTTAGCTGGTTTCTTCCCAATACCAGTGGAAAGTAGTAGCTACATGGACGTGTCCACAGGTTAGTGAAAGCTTGGTTCTGGGTTTGAAGGAATTAGAGCAAGTCATAGAAGAATGCTGATGAAAATCAAAGGAAGAGTCAGAGTGGCTTCTACTGTTGCTCCAGGTCACCACGGGAGGCTCAGCCAGCCAGGAGGTAAGATTAACAGACACATCAGCACACAGGGCAATTCCAGTCAAGGCAGGAACTGTTTTTCCTATGGCCATGAGGAAAGTTAACTATTGTGTCCCAAGTCATCTGACATCTTTTTCCAAACAGCAGAATTTCCTTTCTTCTCCTGGAGAACTTCGCGTTTTGCAAAGGGGGTGTGTTTACGCTGGAGTCGCACCTCAGCAGTGGTGACATCAGTGATTCCTCTTGCAATTTCCCACCAGTACCCCGGGGACAGGGCTGGCCTTCCTCTGGTAGCACACTGGAGATCTGGGGAGAGCAGGTGAAGTGCTAGCGCTCTGTCCAGGCGCTAAAGCCAGTGGACGCTTCAGGAGTTACCACAATGCTTGGCCTGTCTCAGGGTCTAATTGCTCTTTATTTCACAGAGCTTAGTGGTGTTTCGTGTCATTGCCCAGCGGTGACAAAAAGCAGCAGCTCCGTTGCAGTAGCCATTGTAATGGAAGGAATCTGGATGTTCAGTGCCAAACTCAGCAGGCATGAAGGTATTTTTAAGGTGCATATTTTTAAATACCTTTGAAGGTATTTTTAAGTGTGCAGCCTGCAGTTCATTTGTCAGTGTGGGTAATTTAAAGGATAAAGAAGTGCGGATCCACCGGGTAAGGTGCAAATTAACTCATTCCTCATTTGCTGCAGCTCCTTCTCTCTTTTCAGGTTCTAAGGGCAAGCTAAGGCTGCCTGAGGCAGAGTGCTGGATTATCCCTCTCCCAGATTTTGGTCTCTGTGGCTGCAGATGAAGGTCTAATCCACTCCGTCCTCTCCATTGAGGCAGGAGATGGGAGGAATCCATGTTGTCCCAAGAGGATCTCCGTGACTGCCACGCTGGAAGCTCTGCATATTCCCTCCATTCCTGTATAATTTCCCATGCTGATAAGCCTACCACAGGTGGTCTGGGGCTTATCTGGAGTTTTATCTCGAAGGCAGTGAGCTGTCTGGCAAGTGAAAAACAGGCTTTTCACTGAATTGCACTAAATAATGACTTTTCTCCTTTTTTTTTTTTTTGCTTTCCTGCATATGCTGGGGATGCCCCTCAGGATGCACAGCAAAATGCTTTAATACACCCTTCACCTGGCTCCTGGAGATTCAAAAGCACCGTGAAAAGAGACTGTTTAGGGTTTAAGAAACAACTTGTGGAAATCTTTTGACTACCCATGATTTAACAGCCTGCTAAGTGGTTAAGGATAATAACTAATCGTCTCATTTTGCTGCTAATTGCTTATTTGACCGCCCAGTTACCTGTTTGTTAGGTTTTCAGGTGGCCATCAGAAGCAATCCATCTTGTGATCACTGGGTCGTGACTTGGATGTACAGTGAGATGAATCAGCTGTTAGTGGCCTATTTTCAAACCCGATCTGTAGAAAGTAGTTTACGTTCCCAAACAAGGACTAGGATGCTGTGAATGAATTTTAGGCTGTTATATGACTTTCCCAAGGAGACACCCCTCACCAGAGGGACTTTAAAAGTTTGTTACAGAGATGGCTGGAGCTAATCCGACTGAGGTTGCCTGGGTAGAAAGCACATGTGTGTGTATTTATGTATCCCTGCATACCATGTGTTTCTCTTCTGTGTAGTCATGAAGCAGATTCGTCCTTCTGCCCTGTGTGCTCATCAGGTGTTATCCGACCGACTTCAGGAAACACCTAACTGAGATCGATGGAAAATTTGCCTGATTGATGGCATCATGTGGGAAAAGCCAAGTGTCCCCCATGGTGATGGCGGGGAGCATTGCATGATAGCTGGGCTGGCTGTAAACTCGGTACAAGATTAACTACAGCTGCACAATAGGTGATTCAACTAGTTTTCTCATGCTGTAGCTCAGCCCTCTTTAATACTCGTTGAAGAATTCTTTCTCTTTTATAGGACTGTAATAGGCGTGAGCCCGTTCCTTTCCACCCTTCCCATTACTCTACAGCAATGCCTTGTTTAATACCCTGCTTTTATTTTTATTGCTTCTTGCAGTCTCCTCTCCTCTGTCCTGAGAAGCTTAGCCAAGCAACGAGGAACTTCTTGGAGGGGAAAGTGGTGGAAAAGGAACAGAGCCACACCAGCTCTGTTATACCAGTCCCTCAGCAGGAGTAGCTTTCCCAGAGAAAGGCTGGGACAGGGCAGATTCCCCTCCTTCTGCCTCTGTCTTCACACCTCTGAACCCACCTGTGCGGAGTCCGTGTGGAGCAAGATAGGTCACTTCTTCAGTCTCCTCAGATCCTCTTGTAGGGTAAGAGGAGATTCCTGCAAAGCCTCTGTGGAGCTTGTCTGTAACCTCTCTAAAACCTGGGAAATCTGAGGGATGAGGCTTCCTCACAAACGCGTTTGGATCTGGTAACCACTTCAGGAGCACTTCCTGAAGGAGAGGAGGAATCGTTAGGTCTGCTATTGGTGTAATCCTGACATAGTTCATCTGAAGTCAGCTGGCCATGTTGGCTGACAGCTGAGGATCTTATTTCCTATAAAGTGAGAAATGTCCTGTAAGAAGGGCCATAAACAGAGCATGTTTTCAAAGAAACCAAACGCAGTGTATCAACACTGCCAGCGTGTAACATTCAGTGCTCGTGAATTTGTCACCACAAACACAAAACCAGAGCGCTTTGCGTTCTCTTCCCATCAGTTAATAGTCTGAGGTCCCTGGGAGTGGCTGTGCTTCACTAATCTGACCAGCGAAATACGAGCCAGAGAGTTTCACTGTGTGATTCCTGGGTAGAGTTCAAGAGCTCGTGTGTCGCACTGTCTGCTGCCTGCAAGAGGACCTGTTACGCCATCTTGACTTAAAGGTTTCAAATGAGAAAGAGCTTAACCTGTCCCAAAGGTCGTTGTTCCAGTGGTTAACTGTCCTCACTGCCAAAGTCCACCTCTTCCTTTTTAACCTTTGGGGTTAATCTTTTAAGGTTTTCTTCAGGACTGTGAGGATTTGAGACCTGTTTTAATTTTTAATGAGCCTGAAATTCTTACGTAATAACGAGCTGCTGGGACATCGGGCTTTGAACAAGACCAGCAATAAGATGGATCGAGTTGGAAGGACTGATACTGCTGAATTACCTCGTCTCTCCAGTAGCAGAAGGTAATCACTGAGTTGTGTTGTTTTTACCAGCAGACGACTGAAGACATTTTTCTGGAAAACAAATGCAGCTGATCAAAGAGACTCCTACATAGTGAAATGAAACAGATTTAAAATATATTTATCCATTAAAATGTTGTGCTAAGCTTTTCTTGGTCCCTACTGGGCAGCAGACGCCTACCCCATCCAGCTCTAATCTGAGAAGCTCATTGAGTCTACCAGTCCTCTTTGTAGTGAGATGCTTGCAGGAGGCAAAACCTTGGCACGGGAGGTTGCTCGTCTCCGAGGGCTGTTGGAAGAGGAGCAGAATTCCTTGTCTGCCTCGGTCCACCCACGCAAACAGGAAAGGGGCTGTGCCAGATGATAAGTCCAACTTACCATCCAGGGTAACTAGATGCCAGAGAGGATTGTTTTCATTTCCACGGGATTTCTAATTAAGGGACATGCTTTAACTGTGTTTTCAATGGCTGAACATCCAAATGACAGTTTGATATGAGCAATTTGTCTGGCAGGCTCGATAAACTCATACCAAAACTAAAGGATTTTCTGTTTACAGTGGGTGCACATCCTTAGCTGCGAATAGGGTGAGACATTCCTGTAACTAAAGAATCCCTTTATGTAACAACTTCTTTTTAACCTTCGTTCTTTGCAGTTTTAGTGATCGAATTCTCTCTTTCTCCTGATTTGTCCCCAGTCATTGACTCTGCCAAGGGCTCATTTTTTCCTGAACTCTCAGTCTTGTTCCAGTGTGATGAATGAAGGGAAATGTCTCTTCCCATTTCTCCAGTCCCACCCAGCCCTAATGAGCACCAGCATTGTCTGACTGACTCCTGGGGGAATTCGCTACCTGCATAGCTGCTGGGCCGGGCTGCTGCAGCTGGAATTCTGTTGATGCTTTGTTTTCCAGAGATGTGGTCCCTGACCCTGAGAACAGGTGGAGAGGAAAGGTGCTGCTTGGTTGCTGTCAGGGAGAGCTAGGTGCAACACAATCAGATGCCGTTTGTTTCTGGAATATTGGGAATCCATCCAGTCGTGGGAGGTGTTGCTTTGTGGAGGCCATACCACCTTCTACCACGTTGCCAGAAATAGATCAAAGACGTGTTCCTAATACAGGTGGCCAGCAGAGGTGATGTGGGCAAACATTAAGTGGGTTTGTTCCTGTAGGAGTCCGAGTATGAAACTCTCTTGATAACTTTGCTATGTTCAGCTAGAAAGGCTTTTGGTGTAGGTTAACTGTGAGCTTTGAAGGTTGCGTGATTGCATGTTCTCCCTTCCCCCTGTCGTCACATGGCACCACTCAAAATATGTCTGAGTGGAGAATACAGTTATTTTTGGGACTGGCCCAGAAACTTATCAGGTGAAATGCAATTAATGAATCAAGTGCCTTAAAAATATCTGCCCAGAAGCAGCAGGCACTCTTTGGGTGACTGAGTACAAGAATTTCATTCAGAACAACAGCAAAAAGCTTTTCTTACATCACTTCTTCACAGTGTATTTGTCCTGCTGTTTCCAGGGACGTTATATTTTTGCTGCACCACTAAAAATCTCCCTGCACCGTGGCAAATCACAAGACTGACAGATCTCAGATTGTATGTGCTTGTTGAAATCCTTCAGGGATTTGCCTGCCCTAAATGCTGCTGCAGCCCAGGCAGCTGAGACAGACTCTGCATATGCTGCTGGAAGGGTCTGAACATGACTATGGAGGTGGCTGCTCTGGGAAGGAGATGCAGGTTGCTTTGGAGCTTGTTCTGCCTGTGCTTTTCTTTCCTGGGTCATCAAATGCCAGAAAACATAGAGGACTAATCTATGACTTAAGTTCAAAGGGGACCTGGACTAGTGCAAGGATGGGGGAAGGGGAAGATGGAGCAAGGAGTCTTGCAAGGTTATGTCTGAAGAAGTGGTGTGAGGAAGCTGAACAGAACTTGCAGAGAGATGGGAACTGAATAGCCAAGGGAAACTGAGAGAGGATACTACCGGGATAGAGTCCCTTGTCTGGGACAGGACACAGAGAGCTGGAGGCAGGGGATAAAATCAGGAGTGTATGGGACGGAAAGAATTATCTCTGATGATAGAGAAGGGA